>NW_009944823.1:223596-226014 GCF_000696875.1 Nestor notabilis
ATTAAACATAATTGACAAATATATAAACTAAATAAATGGAAGTTACTACATTTTGACAGTGAGACTTGGGTTTGATTTTAAAACAGGGGAACAATCTGCAAACTGTTGCATTTTGATATATGCACAAACATGCCAGCGTAGATATTTTCCTGAGAAAGTATGACGAACACATAATGAGTATTTGTGTTGATATGCATTTGGTTCTTTCCATGATTTGCTTCAAAATGAAACCATTAAAACTAATAAGAATGAGAATATTAAGATTGTGATGAGCCTTTTAGAAACCATAGAAAAGGGAGCATATTTAAAATGAATAAAAATGTTTTGAGCACTTTAACTGTGCTAACAAAAAAGATGCAGACCTTTTTTTTTACCAGGATGAGTTGATTTACGGAAAACATTAGGCATCTTAGTTAAACTGACAGATTATAACACTTACCCCTGCGGCTACTGGATTGACATTTGCTTGTTAGTATTATAACTGAACCAATAGAACCTGTTCTCATCATCTTCAGCTATATGGTATTAGAGGTTGATTATTTAGTACTTATGTTTTGTTAATGCTCTTTTCGTGTGGAGGTGGCATAACCCGATTGCAAGTTACACATTTTTAATGAGATGCAGCATTGGATTGAGCACAGTAAGAGAGACAGATTAAGCTACCAGCATCTCCATACATTTTTGGGGTCCCTTAACTAGATTTCTGTTAATTTTATCTGCCCAAATCCTTACTGCAGCGTTATTCATTGTAGAACTTGTAGCAGACATTTTTCAGATACTGCACAGACAAATTAGGCATGCAGTAACAGACACAATACTGTGAATGTTCCTTTGCTAGATCCCCCAGCACAAAAGGCTGAGCATTTATACTAGAGTCTAACAAGAGGGAATTCATCGCATATTTTCCATACATTGGTGAAATAGGGGGACTTAACATTCTGTAAGTGGAACTTTAATGTGTATCTTGACAGTCGCTTTCTCAGTTCTTCTCCACACTCTCCTCCTCTAAACCAGCAATTTTTTTCATATCAAATATTTCAAAGTAATTCTGCCAGATCTCATCCTGGCTTCTTTGGAAAATTATGGCCATGATGACTATGAGAACTTGCACAGTATACTCCTTGTTTCAGCAGCCATTTCTCAGGTCAGTGTAACAAACAATTTCCAGGAATAAGGTGGTAAAGTCCCAGAAAGAGGAGCAGAAGCTCCTAAGTTTGAAGACCTTTTAAAGCTTTCATAGGCTGCCACTGTGGGTAATAGCTGCGTGAGGACATATCAAAATCAGTAGGTTCCACATAAGGTATATTTTATGTGGTGGTAGTAGGATGGGGTTTTTGTAGTGGGGTGTCATTATTCGTCTTGTTAGGAGGAGTAAATGTATGTTATACCTTTACTGGCAACACACAAGGAGAAGGAGAGGAGGTTTCGAAGTTTGGCAGATGCTGGTGCCCAACTCTGTGTTAAAGCTGGCAGTCCCTTTTCCAAACTTATACAAAGGCAGCTGTCCTGTTTAGAGTAACATTTTAGCTGTGAAGCAATTGGGCAAAGACAGGAGAGCTTTCATTAACAGCTTCCAAGCAAATTACAAAGATCTTGGAGTAACAAGATCTTTGTGTTTCTAGAGACACAGCAGCAATACCGGCTTTACCCATATGGCCAGAGGCACATGGAGATGGTCAGCACTGACATACTTTCCAGAGTTGGTCATGTTGAACAAGCAGAGCAAAGCTCAGCCCTGGCCGTACATGCACATGGGGTCTCTCCTTCACCCACCATGCTTTTCAAACCATGCAGAACTTTCCACACACCCTTGTTCCTACTGACTTACCAGGCTTGTGCCCAATGTGGCAACAGCTGTAATGAATAAAACTGTACTCTGAAGGAGGGCCCCTGAACTGAGAGGGGTACAAGAGGCAATGGCTGCTTGATGCTAGGATTTGCTGTACTTGAAGGGCTGGGAGCAGAACCTGGTAATAGATGGTGAGATGTGATTAGTGGGCACTGCTGCAGGAAGCCCAGGCCAAGTTAGAGGCCTGTATGGGGGAGCCGGTACATGCTTCACCCCACACCTACCCATGACATACAGCCTGCCAAACATCCCTTCTTCTCCAGCCAAATAAACCCAGCGAAGTCTTACAGAGGTACTGCTTGCCTGTACCTTACGGCTAATACTTTGCCTTTTTGTGCCCTTGTCCTTTTCAGTATTCTGGAGGAGCTCTCACTGCAGTAACATGGGCCAGTGTCACTCATTACTTCACCTGTTTTATCTTTTGTGAAATTGAGCCTTTAGCCAGAATTGCCTGAGCTGCTGCTCCAGCAGTCGGTTAACTGTAAGGGTCCTCGAGCTCATTTCTCTCAAGTAATTTGATTCCCACGTGCTCCCTGAGATTGCTTTTTTGCTGAAAGGAAAGTAGGGAA
>NW_009944823.1:226045-241978 GCF_000696875.1 Nestor notabilis
TGCGCGTGTGGGAGCAGACCAGAAATATTATGGCAGAGAAATGTAGCTTAGAGATACAGACAACACAAAAATGTGTTTAAAAAGATCCCATCTCACTTTATCTCCCTTTAACCCAGTCCTATAAAACAACATGTTTGAGAATCAGAGACACAAGCTCTTTTGTGCTGGTGCAGGGTATGGATCAGGAGGCTAAATTCCATCCTGCTTCTGTGTAAAACAAATAAGGTAATCCTTCTATTAAAATTGCCAGAAATGTGTGTAAAATACTCATTAAATTGTTAATATTATTTTGTAACTGGCCATGAAAGGCTTCTATAGATTTCAAGATATTTTCTGAAATCATACGTGGAATTCAAGGCTTTTTATTTTGGTCACTGAACTGTTTCCTTTATATTGTGGTTACTTGGGAGTAATTGAACACCAGTTTTCTAGATGAGCTTCTATTTAAGATAGGTTTGTATAGCAGCAGTTTCCTAAATAATATACAATTTCCAGAGAGATTCTATAAAATTGTCAGTGCTTTATCACAGTTTTGGGCGAATACTCTGCTGCAGGGGAGTGAAAAATAAGCCTGAAAAGTTAATCTTGCTGGAGGGAGAATTGCTCTAAAAATAAACCATTCAGTGTATAAACAATGGTATATCAGTTGTCTGAAATATGCATTTGTCCCTCTGCATGGTGCTGGTTGTGTGTCCAGGCAGATCTACCACACTCAGGCTACAAACTTTCAAAGTTAAAAGTCCCAGTTTGTTAGAGAGGATATTACTAATTTGAGCAGACGTTGTGCTTAGAGGTCTGTTATTTTATATGATGAAAATGATGCTCTTGGAAGTCCCTGCTTTGGGTTTCATTAGTGTTCATTACTTCGTGTCATAAGAAATACGCCTTGATGGTAGCAGCAGAGTTATTAAATGTCACAGGAATATTTTTCCTAGCAATAGTGGAAGTATCCACAATAACACTTGTAGGATCTTAGATAATTTTCCATCTTGGAAAAAAAGATTCTTAAAAAATACAAAATATGCTTTATTAGAGAAATGTGTGCAAAGGAAGCACGTGTTAAATGTCAGTAGTACCCAAACACTGACTAGTTTACTTGTTACTCTTGCTGGATAGTTGTCACCTATCACTTCGAAACAGTACACATACTGCTGGACAAAATCCTTGCAAAGTCTAGTTACAGGGAGTAATATTTTGGGGATGTGACTCAGTGTGGAGGGATTCTCCCTTCCCCCCTAGTCTCCCCAGTCTATCAGTTCACAAGTTCTTAAAAAGGGTTAAAGAAGATATGTGAGGATATTGGAGGGTAATGGAATGAGTTTGGAGGATTTCCTGGGGTAATGGTTGATCTTAAAGTTCTCTTCCAACCTAGTCGATTCTATGATTCTATAACATGTCAGGTCAAAAAGCTGGATGCATCAACTAATGTGCAATGTCTGCATTTCAGTTTATGGTGTAGGGGTGATGTACAGTGTAAAAAAAGGCTGGATGTATGCCAGCTGTATGCCAAATTTCATGACTGTTTCTGTCTTGCCCCCTTGCTTGCTTGTACGCTGTGCCTGCCTGCAGCTCCACCTCTTCAAAGACTTTTCTATTAATCTAACCTACTGAGAGCTATTCATACAGCTTATGGGGTTTTATTTTTAAATCCTCACAAAAATGATTTGCTGCCCTCAAGTTAGGAATTTAAAGGAAAATTAAATTAAGGCTGCCTAAGTAGTGAAAGCGTCTTTAGATTTGAAAGAGACCATCAAAGCAAAAAGTCTGCATGCCTGGAAAGATATCTGATGTTGTTTACTGCTAGTATATCAGCAACACTATGCCTTGAATTCATACACTTACGTTTCATGAATGCCTTAATTTCCAGAGTTGTTTGTTATGTTTTAGGTCACAAATTATGAGATTTCAAACCCAAACATTTCTAGCCTTACAAGGCCTATGGCATTGGGGTCATAGTGTTCTATAGTTTTGCTGACAGATGGATTAAAGAAAGCAAGCAAGCTTTAAGAAAGCACTTTTGCCTTAAGAAATGTCTGAAATCTTCTTCCATGCCATGAAATGTAAGCCTAGTGCATGTTATTGTGATGTATGTGTTATACTGTTGCCTGCCTGGGATGATACATGTGTAACTCTGCATTGTTTCTACTCCTCTTGAGTGGTGGAGCTTTCCTAGACTAGAGCTTACAATAAAAATTAATTAAAAAAATCCAAGAAAACATCACTGGTCCTATTTTCAATTACCTGGGGGGGGGAGGGGGGGAAGTACTTGATGTTACCTAAAACCTTTATCCAAATCTGTGAAGAAGGGAGCTGACTGTAATTCCAAAATAGTCCAGAATGAGGCAGGGGATGAAAAAAAAACAACAGAGTTTTGTTTTCTTTTATATGCAGAAAAATATGTGCCTTTTATTTATCTCTCATTTCTTTTGTCTTTAGGTTTCCCAAATGAGCCTGCTGCTGTCATTGCCCTTAACACTATTAAGGAATGGTTAAGCAAGAATCACAATGAGGTATGGAATAAAATATAAATTTCCCAAATTTCTCTTTAAGGTTATGGTCTTTGACTCCAAAATTGTGAAAAGAGTAAACATAGGCTCGATCCTTCGAAGTCTTTTATTATTTAGTCTTAAGACCAATGAAATCAGATCAGGACAATATAGCCGGGGAAGACTGGTATGTTTAAAAGCTACACTGGAGTTGAAGGGAAATACCTTTGTTTGAAACCATACTGTGCGTTTCCTGTGCATTGTGATCTTTCCTGGCCAAGTAAAAGACTATTCTCTTCCTAAGCTGTTTCAGAGCATCGGAGTTTTTGTGTAATGATGAGGAGATTCTTGGAAAGGAAATATATGTACCAGTTGTCAGTAGAAACGGGCACCAAAGGTCAGTGGTGTGCCAGGGGTCACTTTACTGTAAAGACCTGTATGATCATATTTTCTGTTGTCATTAATTTTTGGTTTGCTTACAGTTAAGTGTTAGTTTTCCCTGGAACACTCACTAAATATGGGATAAAACTGTGAATTTTTAACAGGACTGGTCCTCTTCCAGTGACAACATGATGGTGATTATTGTTACAAGACAGAAACACATGCTTCCAACAGAGTGATCTCCATATCACCCCTTTCTACTTCTGTCTTTCTCTGGTTTGAGTTCCTAGCAGGCTGATAGTTCCTAGTGTTGATTTGGAGAAATGCAACAGAGGGTGACAGAACAAACAAAACAATCATGATGTCTTAAGCTGAAGATGTGCCTGTTTCCTCCTGGTGACAGCCAGCAGACTTCAGACAGCTGGAGTTGTTCACTATTTTGCCTGAAAATATTTAACAAAGCATCCAGTGGTGAAGCACTGTATACAGGGACATAATTAGTAGTATTTTTCCTCTAGCAACATATTCAGGGGGTCTTTTTCTCCTGAGAATCTGATATACGTGAGGGTATGAATTTAGCAGTTATATGTGGTTTGTTTTGGTTTTTACCAACTTTGAACTGAAAGGAAATACTGTGTTGAGATTCGAATGCTAAATTCCAGAAGGTACACAAAGGAGTGTATCTATACATTTGGATGCTGGTTCTTTGTAGTTGTAGTCTGTTAGTATGTAATTTTAATGCTTAAGTGTAAGGCTAGAACCTCTATGCGCTGTTTTACCATCTTGTTATTCCTCTTAGTTGCATTTTTACTGCATAATTTTAAAAATCAGGCTAAACTTTTTTTGGCTCCAGAAATAAGCTTTTCTTCCTCAAAAGCTGAGCATATATTGTATATACATCTCTTAACTACTTTTCTCTTAGTGATACTACAAGAAACCTGACTTCATGTGGCAGACTGCCTGTCTGTCACCTTTCCCTCCTTCTTTTAGTTAGTGTTTCACTTCCACATTTTTCTGGCTCCCTGCATGGACTTCAAGTGAGTTTCTCCCCTTGTCCCTAAAAAGCTCCAGGTCTGTTTTGGAAGAATACTTACAGTTCATAGCAGGTAGTGATTGAAGTGACAATGTTTGTAATACACGTTCATGACCTGTGTTTGCAAAGTGCCACTGTACTTACGGTCCACGCAGATTAGTGTAAACTGTGAGCACTGACTATGCACGATTCTTCCTTTCTCACTCTGTAAAGAATTCCTTTCTAATTCTTGGCTCTCTAGCTTTAGACCTCCTGTCTTGCTCTGCACAAACTCCAGTTTAATCTGAAATCTTTCTAAAGAAGTAGCTGTAGTTTACAATGTTTGGAAAGTGAAAGGAGCCCAGGCTGTCCTGACTACAAAACGATAGGTAAAAGTTGTCATACTGAGCTTACATCACAGCCGGGGTTTGAATTTTGGACTAGCATAGCTAATAGTTGTCACATTAAATGTTTCCTGGCACCCTGAATGCCAAACTCACCAGGTTGGTCTCATGCTGTTTGATGCACTAGAAGATGTACATGTGATGTGTTTGATGCAGTTATTAGGTATCAGTGAGTATGACAATTCAGAGCTAATCCCCAAGAACTTCTGTCATTTTCAGAGGGAGTACTAGATTTCGGTCAAGATATGTTTTGAGAGTCCAGTTTACCCATAGCTTAGTAATTTCTTGTACAAAGCTTCCCCTCTTCGTAAGGTTTAATGCATATAGCAAGGTGAGCGTAGTTCATCTGGTTTAAATGACCTGGTGTAGTTCTGGGCCAGGTGTTAATCTGATCCTTTTTATGTTGTGTATATTTATTCCTTTGGATTAGATTTTGGGCTTTGAGTAGGAATATTATGCATCACCCAAACTTTTCCCCAGAGTAGCTCATCATACAGCAACAGAAATGAAAGAGACTTTCTAAGTCTCAACAGCATAGTCTCCTCTTACTGCAACCATACGACATAATCCTTTCTATAAACTTCTGTCATAAAAATAGAGTAACTCCCACTGCACTCACTGGATATTTAAATTCACGTGTTCTAGTCCGGGAGCAAAACCTCTCAACGATTTGCCACGAGGCCAGCACTTCAGAGGGCTGCCCATGTCTCACTCCTGTTACTGCTAACTGGAACCACTCCCCTGACGCTGGCTGCGCTGTCAGCATGAGTCAGTGTGTCCTGCTAACAGCCTCTCCAGAACAACAGAGGCCTCCTGCACTTGGCTCTGCCAGAATTAAATGAATCAGTCTGCTTCTTCCCTTCATTCCTCCTTGTGCAATCTACCTTGCCTTTGAGACGGTTCTGCTCCTTTAGTCCCAGAGATGTTTGGCAGGCAGTTATCCCCTGGGTAATGTTTGGTGCTGGTTGTTCTAACTCAGATCTCAAACTCTTTGAGTGTAGAATGTGAATTGATTGAATGAGTTCAAGGAGTTTTGGTGCAGGATGGAGACTGTAATGATAACGTGCTCACTAGGGAATTTGCCTACATAACAATACACTCGGGAAAACCAGATAGGTGAATAAAATGGAGACCTGATAAATTTGTAAGTCTCTTGTGCTCTATAGCAGCAGTCTCTTATCTGCCTTCCTGCATCCCAGGAAACTGTGACAAATTTGGGAAAGATAAGGCAATATTGTTGTTTTCTCCTCTCTACCTTCCTGTAGTATTTCTCTCCTTTGATGCTATAATGAAGATTTTATCCACACTGATATTAATTAAAAATACAAATAAATCATTGGTTATATTTCTTAGCCTGGGGGCCCAAAAATATAACCTAAATTACTCCATTCTTGCAGCTGTGTTGGAATCCTAGGAAGTTCTCTGTCATAGTATTTACAAGAAAAGTGATTTGCATTTAATAAAAGGTTTTCTTATCCAAGTCCATGGTTGTGCTTGACCCCTCAGGTGTTTGCATAAAAACTTATTAGCATGCTTAACTCTGATGTCACTCAGATGAATGTCTCATTACCATGCAAATGGAGTTAGCTCCTTTCTGAGGTTAATTGTTACAAAGCAAGAGAGATCTCTATTGTAATTTAGTGAACAAGGAACACCAGCTAGGCAGGGCAGCAGCCATCGTAGTCTTAGCAGTCTAAAACTTAACTACATGAAGTCCACCAGGGAAAATAGCATTGTAAGTAGTGGTTTGCACTTAGTTGTATGTAACATGCAGCACTGTTCTGGTCTTGCAATACAACTCTTAGTCAAACTGATTTCTGGCCATGTTTTACACCAAGGTCTGCTGACTTGCAGCCAGAGGGCAAATCTAGTTTAGAAGCTGGTAAATGGTGTTATACTGTAAGTGTAGAAAACCCTTGGAGCAAACTCACAAGAATGGCCACCGTCAGCAGTACTGGTTAATTTACTGCAGGCCACCTAGGCTATCTCTTTAGCAAACTGCATTTTCACATTTCACAGAGTGCTCTAGAGGTTTAACACAATTCTTCAGAGCGCAAAAGAGAATTGGATCCCATCCTTTAGAAAATGATACGCTGGGATTCATTTAAAAATGCTTAATAAGCTCTTTGAATGTTCTGAATGTTTCTTTCTGGGATAATTTGGCAAAGTTTTGAGATATTGCCACCTGATTTCCCAGAACGGTATTACAGAAGAGTTGTGAAACCCCTTGCACTCTGGACTCCCCTGCATTTTGGGGGGTAGCAGGAGAGGGTTATGTTTGGGGTGTTTGTGGCAGGTATCTTTGAACATTTGCAGTGTTAGAAGTTATTTATTTTCAGTACTGTGCTGTGCTTCTCAAAAGGGTGAAAAATAAGAAAAGCTCACTGTGTGCCTCGCCTTATGTGTCACTGACATGAAAAACCTCAGGACTTTTTCAGTGCTCAAGAAAAGACTTTAATTTAACAGCACATTTAGTTCAAAGTATTGTTCTTTCTCTTACACAATATCTGAAAACATTTATTATGCACCCCAGTAGAACAACAAACAGTGAAGTGTGATTGCAATATATGTTCCATTGAAATAACTGATGCAGATTAAAAGCACATAAATGGAAAATAAATCAACACATTCCTGATTCCTTTTCATTAGTATTACTACTGAAGAGACACTTTTTCTTATTTTGCCTGAAGTACGTAAGATTTAGGTCCCTGTGTTTTAGCAAGTGGTTATGCATCATCCCACTGACAGAAAGGTTTTGTATGTTGCCAGCAAAACAGGATGAGCAAAATCGTGGTGCAGTTGAAATTAGTGGAAATCTATTTTGGATGGTGGGGGCGACACTTTTATCCTGCTGGTAAAAGCTGTGTGAGCAATTGAGTTTCTAAGGATAGAGAGGGTATGTAGGAATTTGAGGAAGGGAAGATCTCTGATGAGAAGGAGCTTTGCTGTTTTTCTTGTTCTCACGGGAAAACAGCAAAAGTCTCTTGTAACCCTGATGGTTTGGTGAGCACGTGTCTCCTCGTGGTCAAGAAGGGCCCGGTAAGGTAGTGAGGGAGCAGCTTCCTCAAGTGTAAGATGCAGCTTGAGAGAAGGACTTACACCAGATGTGCTGTATGTTGGTCACCCAGGCGTAAGCTTGCTTTGAGGCATCTCAGCTCAAAGAGTTATCGTTGCTGAAATAGAAAGAGCACTGGTGTTATGTGCCTCAGGGAGGGCAGGACCTCTCCATGGGCTGGCAGATATGACATCAGAGCCATAGGAGAGGTACTGGCCTCTAGAGGGATATC
Source organism: Nestor notabilis (assembly GCF_000696875.1). Taxonomy (NCBI): domain Eukaryota; kingdom Metazoa; phylum Chordata; class Aves; order Psittaciformes; family Psittacidae; genus Nestor; species Nestor notabilis. Next base: position 233,616 of record NW_009944823.1, read on the forward strand.
TCTGTGCCACGCAGGATGTCCCAAGCACCTAAAATAGTGCCAGGTATTGCTGCCTACTTTGGAGAGAGGTAGATGTCCTGCTGGCCAGCCACCGCCCAGGAGGACAAAGCAAAGGGAGTTATCACTGTTCTCTGTTGCACAAGGCAGGGTAGTGCAGGCGTGCCTCAGTGAGCTTTTAAAGGCACTAGAGCTATATTTTGGGGTAAACCAACATGATCACAAATCTATGTCATTGCACCTGTTTGGGTGTTATAATCTATGTCATTGCACCTGTTAGTCTGGCAGTGCCTACGCTGTGCGGTGTTATGTTAGGGAGGCATATACCTAACAGGCGTAAGGCAGTGGGTTAGGAATGTTTCTCATGTCTCTCCCTTCAAAATCAGGTCAGGCAGCTAATAAGAGGTTGTCTTCACCTCCTGAGCCCATGAAAACATCAGGGCATCCCAATTTTACTATTTCTGCAGACTGCTTGACTGAAGGATCATTTCATTATTTATATTCTTTTAATTTCTCTTTCCCCCTCCCTTCAGTGGTCCCAGCAACCTAATTTTGGCTCTTCATTCTTCAGAGACAATTAAGCAAAGTGGCATCTTGAGATGAGGTCTTGTCTTTATCTCTCCAGAAGGATGCAGATGGAGACAGAGTTGGAACATTGTCTGATGCAGTTTCCTTTAATGTAACCTCAGTTATACTCCCTTAGGCAGAGCAACCAAGTTTCTGCATTTATTCAAAAAAGGAGTGGAGAAGCAAGCTGACAATATTTAATTAATGAAAGCAAATATTTTATTAGGTTTTCTTAATAACTAATGCAAGCAACTGCCCCTAATATTACTTTTGGTTTTGCTTTGGTAGTTTTCATGCTTGCAGTTTTAGAGCTTGACAACAAAACTGTGTAATTTTGAAAATATATATGTATTTATGCCGAAGGTGAGATCTTTTATGGCAAGCTTGGGCCTGCAATGACATGTATTTATTTTAAAGTGTATTTATTACTCAGAAATAAAGCTCTGATAATACAGGTTTTGATTGAAGCCACTGACAGATCCTCAAGGACAGTAAGGGTGCCGATAAAAATTCAGGCGGCTATTTTGGTAGCTCTTCTCTGCCAGTATCATTTGATTAACGTAATCTCCTCCCCTCCCCCAGCACCGTTCTCTTGGGTAGGTTAAAAAATGATCTCCTTTCTATTTCTACATTCTAATTAGGTGGTAATCATATGCTGCTCTGATTGAAATGAAAATCAGCCATCATGCCACTGTCATCTCGCTGAAGTCGAGGAAAAAACGCTTTTCAACTTGTACAAAATTAAAATGATTTACTTGCTCTGTGTAGCTGCTCCCTCACTGGGCTCAAAGAGATTCAGTGCTGTCCCCAAAGCCCAAACCTAACTATCATCCCAACAGACAAGTCATTTTCTGAAATGATAAGTAAGCCACCAAGGCAGCAATGCTTTCTTGTATGTTCTTCAGGCTGCTATTTAGGTAGAAAGCTGATAAAGCAAGGCAGACAAAGCCCGTATTCATTACACAGGATACTTTATTTATTAAACTTAAAAAGCTTTTGTTATTTTTGATACAGCTATGGAGAGAAAGGCAGGAAGGCATCCCTCTTGGAAAGAAATGTTAGAGCTCAGGATTGCTGCACATGTCTCACGTGGCCAGTGTCTGAGTTACTTGCACCCCAAATAAATTGGGGGGGTAAGGGAGGAGTTGAAAACATTGCTTCCTGTTATCCTTTCCCCCTAAAATTTGTTGGGGATCAAGGGAGTCCATTTCTATGCATAGCATAGAAAACATCTTTGTAAAGGTTTATATACCTTTAGTGTACTGCATAAATAATGTCTCCTGTTAACTCCATTACAGCTAATGAGTGTCGCTAATACAAGTCAGGTCTCTGCATGGGTTCTTTTGTGTTTACAGTAGTTAACTATCTAATAATTGAAATTTGTCAAGGCATTCATTCTTTTTATCCTTACAATTTAATGGCAGGTCTGGTAACAGGAACCTGAATGGCTCAAATTCTACAGGCGTGTAGCTAAATTAACAAAGTTTTTGCTGGTTCAGGGTTGAGATTGTGTCTTATTTCTTTGATTTTTTCCACCTGATTTCTGTATGTCTGGAGGGGGCAGGGTACTGTAGTGAGCTCTGTGAAAAGACCTTAAAAATAAATAGGAACAATGTGATATTTTTTCTTTGCTGCTACTTCTTGCATGACAAAAAGGATCATGATAATGTCCCTTTATTTCAGTACTGGCTTTCAGCCAGAAATCCCAATAATTTCAACTGGCTCGTCAATCAGCCTGATGCAGAAGAGGTTTAGCTTTCATTTTAGCAAGATTTGGTTATTGTTGCTACCCTTCCAGAGACTCTTGGGTTCGTTTGTGCTCCTAACTCCATGGATGTGCAGGAACAGAGAAATAAATGAGGAGTAGCAATCTGTGTAGTTCTAGTGAGGTACATGGATAAAATACTTCGTGTAACAGAAATTGCTGTTACAATCTTTTGGTTTGCTTCTGAGCTCTTTAGATTAATAAATCTGATTTATGTTTTGCTGCACTTTCATGTCCAACTGAACTGTATCTGTGGATTGCAGCTGGATCTGAGCAGGAATTGAGCTGAGATGGGGTAAGGGGAAGGAGAGGCAGAAGAACTTTTGCCTCTTGCTGTCTGGAGGTTTGCAAGAAGGTTCCTGTCGTGAAGACAGAGTTTTGGGAGACTCGCTGTGGGAGCTGTCTGCTGGGGATGGGTCTGGCCAGGCAGTTGCCAGCAGCAGATAAACCAGGTGGCCAGCTAAGTCTGTCTCTGATGCCAGTCGGCACCCAGACCTCATCAGGGTGCTGGCAGGAACCTGGGCACGGTCCCTTTGGCTCAGCCATGGGGCAGAGAGCCCAGCGCCCAGCCTCCTGCTCCACAGCCACATCCTGCAGTGGATGGTTTTGATTTGGGGCTTTCCTTCGGCCACAGCGTTTTCGGTTCTATGAACTCGCTCTCAGGTGATGTGTGGATCAGTCTTAGATAAGAAATGTCAGTCTGTGTGACCTGGGCCTCTCCACGTGCCCTGGAGGTGCTCGAGCTGTGCAGCCCAGCATGTGCTGGAGGCACGTGTGGCCGGGGCAGACGGCTCCCAGCTGACGGCTGCACTGCCTGCCCAGCCACAGCGCACAATGCGGTGCTAAGTGAAGCCACTCTGCTGGCATGGGCAGCGGCCCTTCCACACGAGCCAAGAGCACATGCTTTGTTTTGCTGGCACTTTCCTGGCATCCTGCAGAGTGTACGATGTCTGCTTTTTGGTGTTCTGTTTCCAATAAACTCACGTAGCTGTTTTGCTGCTGGAAAGCTGCCGCCTCTGTTCGATTTAGATTCACTTGGGTTGCCTGCAATTTTCCTCACAGCAGAATGTCCAGCATGGCACGTGAGGGTGATAAACTACATTAGGTGGTTCTCCTACTGGAGCAAGCATAGGATCACCCTACAAGGGATGAAACTGGACCAAGCTGGCCAGCTATAAAGGGACTATTTTGTGAAGTTTCATTCTGTCTTTCCACCTGAGATTTTATCCAGCCAACTCCAGCCATCACCTCTGAGCATGTTAGCCATCAACAGTAGGTCACGATCAAATCTATACCAAAGGAAGCCCACATGGATTCTTACAGCCAGAGTGCATTCCCTGTGAGGAACAAAATGAGTTTATTGCTGCTAGACTACTGCATCTTGACATATAGTTTGAGATATATGATTCTGACATTTAATAGGTTAGATGATATTGGCCACATACTTCATAGGTTCTGTATCATACTGTATTCCTGGGGAGGTGAAAAATGGGTCTGTCTATTATATATGAAATGACAGTACAGATGAGAAGAGCACTGTGGATGTGGTGAGCATTGACAATGAGAACCTGTGGAAACATGGGAATGACTGGCAGGCTTCCAAGATAAAATACCTCGTAATTAATACAGAACAACTTGTTTAAATTCAAATGTGAGCAGAGTTTAAGGGTGCGTATCACCTGCCTACTTAGATTTCAGGGCAGATTCTGGACTTCAAGATGTGATTCTTCAATTTATTTGGGCTTAATGAAAAAATGTAGCATAAATTAGCTGAGCTATGAAATTCTTTGCTTCAGGAGGAATAAACGATGCTTTCTGAGAAGAGTTTTTGAACAAAGACTACAAAAAGACTTGCTCAGGTTCTCATCTTGCTGCTACCCTCATCTCACCTGAGATAAGAGTGAAGGTTAATTTTACTAGCATAGGCTGTTTGTAGCTACTAAATCTAAGATGGATTAATTTATTGAAGTTATATTTTTGTCTTTTACATTAAAAAAAAAGATAAATGTGCATACTCTTAGACTAGTAAAATAAGTGGAAAACAATCAGTGGTTGGGAAAAATATTGGCTGACGGTTAAATCAGAATTAACCAGGTTTAAAGGCAGTATTATTTTACAGTTGAAATGAAGGTCACTGTGGCACAGGGCAGAGACTTGACTTGCAGTTGTGCCTTCTAAATAACCATACTGGCATTGCCCGTGTCTCTCTGCTTTCGTCTGTCTTCATCCTGATTCAGGAGTGCATTTTAATATCACCAGAACTGAATTTGGGATGCTTTTCCAAACCGGGAGTACTGAACTTTTCTGAACCAGTATATTTGTCTTGTCTTTGCCATTAGACTAGAAATACCACATGCTAATGCGCTGCTGTGCTCCTTAGTGCTGAAGTCTGAAATAAACTCCTCAGAACCAGCTCCTACATGTTCAGCCCCATGATCACCGCACAGTAAATCCAGGGGATAGGTGTCTGCCTGATTTCTCCTCCTAGCAAGAAACTAGGCCTTTCATGAGCCCATCTCTGAATGTCCTGGATTTGATGAGGTGCAAGGAAGGGATTTTTCAGGCTCTGCATTCTTTTCTGGCTCTTCCATCCAGCTTTTTCAAACACTTACAAGGGACAGTGTATTTAAGCCTCAATCCAGCTACATGTTCTCAGGTTGGGGGAGAGGGTTTTATATGTGGCTTTCAGCCTTTTCTGCTGGAAGTTTCACCTTTCATTTAAAGTCCGTTTGGATTTTGTAAGCCAAAAAGTTATAAAGCCTTAGTCTTCTATTTGCCTATTCCTAGTCTTCTCTTTTAGTGAAGATGTTAACGTATAGCTCTTGTTTTATTGCTAAAATACAGTGTATTTGATTAATTTCATTAATTCTTTTTACTTTCACCTTGTTTTGCAAGAGTGCATATTAAATGTCTTTCCCATGTGTGGAAAAAGTCTTTGAACTTGCACTGCCGCTTACTGTTCTGAGATGAATGCACAAACTTTGCCCTAATATAAAAGAAACTTATCACATAGCACTTTGACTCCCCTGAATTTAATCTTGATACCCGACAGATGATAACCTCTTCCCTGTGGACATTTAACAAACATCTTCCTTTGGGACTGCACAGTGATAATATATGATCTGCGTGACAGTAACCTCATGACGGGGGAATGTTTCAAGAGGCACAGTAGAAGTTACATGCTTTAGTCTTACTGACTTTCATTGTGACTCTGCTGCCTCACTGCTGTGTTCCCTGTTAAATCTCTCCCTACTGACACCATATTAAGTTCATTAATATTTACAAAGCAAATACATTTCCTTTCAGACAATTGAGGCCCAATGCCCTTGATTTTTGTTGGGTTATATGAACATCAACCCAGCTTTATATAGCATAAGTGCAATATCTAATTAACATGCATACTTATATTTGCAGAATACCCTAAGCATTTTTTTAACAGTGTGACTTTTATGGGGCATATCATATGAGAATAAAATCTCATTATAACTACAGGTTGCTTATGTGTGTATGCTTCTCAGGATAGGGCCCGAGTCTTCAGGGGAATTTGGAAAGTGCCTGCCATGCTGTTGGCACTGGAGCTCCTATTAGCAACGTGGAGTTCTATATATAAGAAACTGCAGTATCACAGATGATCAAAGATAGTTGTAATTCAAAGCTCTGGGTGTAAATCCAGAGGGTAAGCTTCTGTAGGCTAATGCTAGTCCTCAAAGCTCTCCTTAATTTTAACAGAGAGAGAATTTTTGCATTCCAGTTGCTAATGAGGAAGGGCAGACATTAGTATCTTTAATGGTGGCAGCACTAGTGTTTGTTACAGGAGGTAGATGGAAAAGGCTGAATTTGCTCCCCTGTTGAAGGTACAAGTACTTACAGAAAACATGGTTGTGTATTTTCTATCGCTTGTGGGTGGTGTGAGCAATGTGTTTCAGATCGGCAAGGCTCACTTGGAGACAGAGATGTATTTGAGGGACAATCCCATCACGTGCAATTTATAGCCATGGTACGACAAAAATAAATCTAGCTGCTCTGGTGCCTCCAAATAGCAGAAGCTGAGAGGGAAATAAGTAACCATAAGATTTTGCAGAGACTATTAGGAGAATAAAGAATTCTTTACAGGCAGATAATAACAAGTATAAATATTGCTTCAGTGCCACATTTCTTAGTGAACTGGGATTTCCACACAATAGTCAGTAACCTGTCTTTATGGGCAATTTGTGGTCACCTTCTATGCTTTGCATGTGGGGAAAAAGGGATCTTGCTGAGGTCCCATGAGCTGAGGCCTGGCAAAAGAGGGCAGATGTTGGGCCATGGATAGCTATGAAGAGTGTGTATGGGGTTTTTTCCCTTTGGTCAGGACTGGGAGGAAGCAGGAACAATGTAGGCTTACACTATATTTTACCTAGAGTATGGTAGGAACTTCAGGAGTGAAGTGCTAAAAAGCTATTTGACTTAGTTTCTTAGTTTCACATAACCTAGTTGAAAGGGAAAGCTGCAACAGACCCTGAAAGTGCAGTGTTAGCTACCAGGTTTTCTGAAGCTTGCTGGTGGAAGAAGTTGATTTTGGATGTCCTACATATCCAGAGCAGGTGCCTAGAGTAAAAATGAACTCCTGATGCAGGGGTCTGGCAGGTTCCAGTGCATGTTGCTCTCCCCTTGTTTGTACCTTCTTTCCCTTTGCAATTTTTTCTTTTCAGTTATCCCTGTTCCGCCCCCTGTGTGAGTGGTGAACTTGTCTCTATATTCTGCTCTGTTGCCTGGGCATTTAACTAAGTGCTTTGGATCAGGAGAGAGGAAACAAAGACTGTACCTCTGCTCTGGGTCTATTTTGTGTGTTGCAGCTGTTGTTTTTAGGTAGAGATTTCAAGTCCAACTGCTCCTTATTGACCCTGTGGGAAGTGGCAGGTTGAATCAATTATTTGAAATGCACATTCTCTGTTGGCAGGGTTCTTGAGAGCCTTATAATGGCACAAATGATGTTACTTGCTAGTGCAAAAGAAAGTTACAATTGGGTATAGCAATTAATATGCAATTAGGAAAGCATTCTTTTTTCTTTCCAAGTATTTTTTTTTTCCCCAGTTATTTTTAGATTTGAATTGACTGAATAGTTGAAGAATTCCTTTTGGAAAGGAAGGAGGGGAGTAGTCTTTTATTTCTGCATTAGCTTTGATTTTTCCTCCTGCAGGGACACAGAGAAGCACAGACAGCTGTTATTTAAAACAAAATTGAACATGAAATGCTATCAAGCCATTTACTATCTCTGAACTCTAACGCAGCAGCCCTATGTTTTAATGATGTATTGTTGTTTATTGTGCACTGCATTACTGTTCAAACTTACATTTGTTTAGAGAAGTAAGGAGATTTGAATGTAATTAGAGTGTGTCTCTCTAGAAACAGTCTATATGTACCATTTGAGGTATTTTGGTAATTCACTGCTTTTGCTGCCCAGCAGGATGCATGGAGGAAGGGGTTGAACAGTGTTGGGCTCTGGATGTGTTGAGATGTCAGCATTATCAGAAATGACAACATCTGTGAGCAAAAGAACAGAGCAATCACAAACCCCCTTCAGCCTTTGGCACCACTGCTGAGGCTGCCAACAGGGGTGTCAATTTGTGCCAGCTCCTGGAGCATGTTTTGTGGTGGTGACGCGTGTCGCTTTTGAGCTGGATCGAGACAATCGATGCTTTTCACACAGGCCACCAGGCAGCCGTGGTCCCAGCTGCTGTATGCTTTCAGACACGTGTCACCTGGGCTGTATTTGACCTAATGATGGACAAGCAAAAAGGCTTTGTATTTTATAATAGTCTCCAGAGCTGTCACAGCCCAGTTTTCGACTAGATTAATTAGCACCTGTGTGAGTAATTCCATACACAGTCATGTAGAGCCGTTTTTTTCCAGATAATTTTCTTCCACATGCTCTAGAAAGTGGTTTTGAAGAAAAGTTCAGTGACTAATGAAAACATCTATGAACGGAAAGCCACAGAGGGTGTATCATTTGTAAAGCTTTATCAAATCATAGAATACCAGGTTGGAAGGGACC
>NW_009944824.1:0-10170 GCF_000696875.1 Nestor notabilis
GACTGCTGTAGCTGAACCCAGGACAGCAGTCAACAAAGTTTAAACAAAGTCAATGTTATTTCCTGAAGTATTGAAGTAAAAGTCCCCAAAACCCCTAGAAATTAACCTGTCCCTCTGTCTTGGCCCTTGAAAACTGTGGAATATGAGAATGAATTGTCACAAAGACAAGCACTGAAACATCTCTCATTGTGATACAGAGTCTTACTTTATCTAATTTCCATGGAATCTTGTTTTATCCAGCAACACAGTCTGAATGTTCACTCAAATAATGTGAAATAATTCAAATCTTCCTCTGTATGATTTCATTCAGTGAAATTACTGTGTTTTCTCTTCTCCAGGTTGAAATAAGTGGAATTACACTATAGATGATACCGATTTTATTATATGTATATTTTAAGAACAACTGTATCAAGGATTAATCAAAAATACAATGCTTTTTGTGTGCATGATCTCATAAAAGTCCATTTCAAATTTTTCTATAGAAAAGATATAAGGAAGAAGTTCTTCACAGTGATGGTGGTGAGGCACTGGAATGGGTTGCCCAAGGAAGTTGGGAATACTTCAGTTCTGGAGGTGTTCAAGGCCAGGTTGGACAGAGCCTTGGGTGACATGGTTTAGTGCGAGGTGTTCCTGCCCATGGCAGAGGGGTTGGAACTAGATGATCTTAAGTTCCTTTCCAGCCCTAACTATTCTACGATTCTATGAAATGTAGTGATAGAAAAAGTGGAAAGGCTTTAAACTGAAAGAAGCTAGATTTAGATTAGGTATCACAAAAAAATTCTTTACTGTGAGTGTGGTGAGGCACTGGAATAGGATGCCCAGAGAAGCTGTAAGTGCTCCATCCCTGGAAGAAATGGTTGAATGGCCAGGTTGAACGGGGCTTTGAGCTACTTGATCTGGTGGAAGGTGTCCCTGCCCATGGCAGGGGGGCTGGGATTAGGTGATCCTTAAGGTCTCTTCCAAACCAAACCATTCTATGGTTCTGTAATTCTATGATTCTATGATGATTTATATATATGTGGAGGAAACGATGCACTGAGAAGTCAAAGGGAATGTATAACATCAGCTCAAGCAATCAAGGAAAGGATTGTCAGAGCAGGGCGGAGAGCTGTAATAAGGACCTTGGAAAGCTGAGCTTGTTATTCCTTGTTGTGGACAGAGTTCCATGCATGACAAGTGGAGGAGAATGACAACTGCTACAGAAGAGAACTGCACTCTTGAGATCTTGGATGTCTGGGCTTTTAAAGATGCTGAAAAAGCCAGTCCTAATTTCTAGCAACATCAAAACACAAGTCTGATACCCTTGGCAGTCTGGCAACTGAGCACTTGTTTATTTTGTCTTATCTTTAAAGAGCTTAGATATAAATAGTTTTTTTTGCTAACTATCTTGTCAATTTTGGATCTGTATTAAGCTCAGTACTAAGCCCTGCAAATGTACATTATCAGTATGCTTCATAATAAGCAGATGTGACCACCTTCTGTTGGCTTGTTATATGTTATTTCCCTAACCAGAATCCATATTTGTAGCAGTGTATTGTGAGTGGCAGTGAATATTATGTTCAGGTCCATGACAAAATATGGTTATGCACCTTCTGGATTCAAAACTAAATTGTATCAAAACTTACTCATGTTTGGGCCAGTGCAACACGAGTAAAAGACTGAAAATATAGGCTCATCCAATTCAAGGTCACAGAGCTGTTTTCTGGTAAACCTGGGAGTAGTATTCATGCATTCTGACCAGAAGTCAGCTTGACTACTAACTTTTATAACACAAGTAAAAACAAAGCTTTGCTTCTTGACATTTCTACAAAAAACAAACAAAAAGATTTAAGAACACAGTTGAAATGAAAAATCTAATCAGAAATTGTCAAAATGTTTGCAAGTAATTGCTCACTACTCGTCTTGATGTAGTCAATGGTCTTGTCAACTATCCAATTTTATCTGTCTGCTTTTTTTATCCAGTGGGATGAAAGACAATTTAGTAAGATAAGAATGCCATAAAAGACATCTTGACCTTGCTCCTCAGAGCTGCATTTTATAGAAAGTAACAACCATCTTTCCAATTAATATATTCTTAAAGTAAATAATAGATAAATTACATTTTGAGTTACAAAAGAACACTCTCTGTGCTCATTTGAAATGCAGAAAACACACAGATTATGCTTTCAGGTGGCAAAAGCTCCAGGGTTCCCTGGCTGTCTTTTGTGTTACACAGTCTTGTAGAGTGCTAAGGGCTGTCAGGTGCTTATCAAACATTCATGTAAACACTTCTGTCAAAGCTATGCTTTCTGATGCTGTCTTCACGCAAGAGGGTCAGCATGAAACATTATTAAAGGAAGGCCAAAACAGAAATGTCATGCCACCAGCCTTTGCTACATTAAAGGACTCACATAGTGTTCTTTCCAGTAAAGAGTGATAGGGATAGAAAAAGAGAAAGATACAGAAATTAAGGATTAAGGGTAGAACTTTTGAAAGGGCTCACACATTTTAGGCAATATGTGTTCAAAACTCAATTTCTCCCAAGCTACTTACATACTTTTTTCATAACATCACCAGAAGTGTTTAGATCCAAAAAGACCTTTGCACTCCAATGCCTGACTTTATAGACATTTGGATCATACTTAATATATTTTATTTTTTTACTTTTATTTTCATTTTTGATTGGTGATTTTTATTGACAGTAATTCCTAACTTTTCATCTGCATGCCAAAATACAGCAGATGAAGAATAAAACATTGAAGTCACATTCAAAGCTCATTGAGATACTTATTGCTAGAACCATAAAAGGACTTTACACTGCAGAGTTATGCATGTAATATTCACTATTAGCACAAACCATAGTACTAATCTAGTCACAAAGTCTCAGCCAGTTAGGGTTAAAAAAAAGCAGCTAGTACTCTCAGATGCAAACAGGCCAAGAACTCTGCTGGTAAGGCAGCCATTTGAAATAATCTAGAAGAAGCATTTGTCTTGAAACCCACAAACCCCACGATCTTAGAAGTTTTCCTATGTTAAAAATTTATCAATTCCAGACTTTTCATACAAAACAGGAAGAGATATGACTGAAAAATGGTCCAGTGCATAGGAATGTCATGTAGAATATTCTCATGACCCAAAGAGTATTGACGCCAACTACTTTATAAACAAATATTTCGGTCTTCAGGTTTTAGCATATCTTTTTATACAACAGTTTTGTTTGGTTTGATGTTATGAGTCCTGAGTGATTATATTCTACATCCAAAATTTTATAAAAGTGCATCAAATGCCACTTATGTTACTCAAACTGATCAGTGACTTCTGTAGCTATAGCTCTATCAATACTTATGGAAATGCAAAACAGTTTGTATTTTTCTACTTATCATTCAGAAAGAGAAAAGGGAGCATACTCTGGTATGATCAGAAGCAAGTAAATTGAAGATTAATGTTATTTAAAAACTTAAAATTAACACATATATGAATGTATTATCGATTTTCATGCAACATCAACATGAAAAATTGTTGCTGCGACAGCAGATAGGTAGTGAAAAAAGACACAAAAACCAGATCGTGAGATGATGAGATGAGCCACCTGGTTCCAAAGTATTGAATCAGGCTAAAGAAAAAAATATACTCTCATCACCTGAGTTCTTAGTCTGTCTTTTTTAGATCTTAGTCTTTTTTTTTAAATGTGAGAATGTGGAGGGTTATGTTTTGGTTTGTGAATTCTCTCCCTAAATGAATTCCCTGTATATGTAAACAGTAGTTATTGTACTAGTACCAGCACGCACAAAGGGCTTCAAAGATGAACAAGTTAGGAGTTAGTCTTTTTACTTCCACTTCATGATAATATTGAAAATAATTTCTATTCTCCTTGGAAATATTGTAAATCACAACAGAGTGGCTCTCAGCAGTAGCAATGGGGAATACAAGTATAGCTGTGTATTTTTTCAAGTACTACTGTGCATCATATCAGACACATTCACTTTCATGTTGTTGTCTGGCTGCCTGCCATCCACTGCTTCTTCTTCTGTAGTAACACAAATCCAACTTTACAAGCACCTATAATAGTCTTCTTAATCCTTCTCAGTCTGGCAGAGTGAAGCTGAAAGAAGAAAATAAGTAACCAACCATGCAAATAATGCTTCAGATGATGTCCAATATATGACACATCATCTAACTCTATAACAGGAGACCCCAGTTACCACACCCATGGTGCTTTTAAGGAAAGGAAAAACTTCAGTGCTGAACTCATAGCTAGGCTGACATCTAAAGAAAAATACCTTTTTTATTTTCCATTTATACAGCACAACACAGTGCAATTAACATATAATGTATTGACATTAACTTAGTGGTATTTAGTTGAAATCACTGCATATAGTGCAAATACAAATGTCTAGAGCTCAAAAAAATCAAGTTTCAAATTGAAACATCTTTTAAAATTACATTCTTACATGTATAGTGACATGTCTAAATAGAAGGATAAGTATTTACTTGGTGAAATTTGCATGTCTTAGCAATTTTTTTTAAAGGAGTATCCAAACCAACACATTAAAATAACAGTAACTGCATGTATAAAAAATGCTATGAAAGAAAATATGTGAAGGGAGAACGTATTGCTTAGTTTACCATCATGACCTTTCCACAAGATTTATAGTTTCAGAAGGAAGGGTAAATGTATGTGCAATGAAGGACGAAGGCCATAATACTGTTGAAACACTAAAAAAAAATAAAATAAAAAATTCAACTCTGAGTAAAATTGAGTCAGACATGCAGGAGATCATGACAGCCTCAACAACTGTCAGCAGTCCTCACCTGTGGCTGCTACATTCATGAGATGGCTGTGCATAATTTATATATATGTTGCCACCTTGAGCTAATATTCAAACAAAAAAACTCTATTTAGTGATCTGTAAATACAGAAAAGAAGCAAAAATAGAGTTGCAAAAATCAGAAACAATAAGAATACCTCTATTCTCCTCTTCTTCCTTCTATTTGTTTTCTTTGTACCAGTGATTTTATAATTTAGAAAGAGTATTTTCAAGTAAAATTAGTTCTTGTGTAATTGTGTTTATTTAAAGTTGATTATTTTATATCGGAAAGCACTTCTTTTCTACTAAAAATTACAGATTTATGTTTCTTGGAAATTGTTAAATTATTACAGGTAGATGTGGAAATATTCATTGTGAAGGTCAAATTAAATCATATCAAAATAAATAAAATTAATTCAAATGAACATCTAGAATACCATGATGCTGTGAAGAAGGCAAAAATACTCTCTTGTAATAGACATAAAGAGCATTTTAATCCTCAAATCACATAAAATCAACTTTCCACTCTATTCAATATTCAGGTATTTTATTGCCTTATCATGGGGCACTGGAACTGTTAAGAGAGTCCAGAAAAGTAAAGCAATGTAAGCTATGAAGAAAGATGAAAGTAAGGCAATTATTTAATTTAAATAAGAGAAGGGTAAGGAGGGATATGATGAGGCACACTTTTAACTTTTAGAAACTGGATAATGTCAATGGATTAATCCTACTCAGAAAAAGTCTAGCTGTAGGTCATAATTTTATCTGAATACCTTACAACAGAACATGTTGTGAAAATAAATAATTGTCAAGGACAAGTAGACATTAGTTTATCAAAAAAGCTTCTTCACTGTTTTCTCATTTGCTTTCTCTCATCAGATGAAATAAACAGTTCAACCAAAGTCAGCATGAGAAAATACCAATAAGTAGTTCTGCTTGAGCTGGAAAACAGAGAAAGAAAACAGGTGTAAATAATACAGAATTCTAAGTGTCTAAAACCAATGCACTGATTAGTATTATTGTTGTGATTCAAGCCCAGCTGGCAACTTGGAACCACGCAGCTGCTCGCTCACCACCCCCCCCACCCCTTCCTTCTTCCCCCCGCTCCCGGAGGGATGGGGAGGAGAATCGGAGGAATGTAACTCCCACGGGTTGAGATAACAGCTCTCCAGTAACTAAGGTATAATACAAAACACTACTGCTACCAATAATAATGATAAGAGGAATAAGAAGGGGGAGAGGACACAACCGCTCACCACCCACTGACTGATACCCAGCCCGACCCGAGCAGCGATCTGGGCCTTCCGGGTAACTCTCCCCAGTTTATAAACTGGACATGACGTGCTGTGGTATGGAATACCCCTGTGGCCAGTTTGGGTCGGGTGTCCTGTCTCTGCTTCCTCCTGGCTTCCCCTCCTCCCTGGCAGAGGATGACACTGAGAAAGTCCTTGATCAGTGTAAACATTACTTAGCAACAACTAAAAACATCAGTGTTATCAACGTTGTTCCCATGCTGAAACTCAAAACCAGAGCACCGCACCAGCTACTAAGAAGGAGAAAAATGACTGCTGTAGCTGAACTCAGGACAATTATATATTACGGTAGTGAATTCATTTGCAGTTTAGGTTGTTTTTAAAAAAGGAGGTAAGCAGTAGAATAGTGTCTCTAATTGAAAATGCATAAATGTTCTACCCTTTCTGACTAGGTCTTATACTAAGCTGAAATCAGCTGAATTCTCACTTTAGTCCCATTATTTGTGATGTATGCATCAGTCAGCTTTGCTCAAGATCCTAGTAAGGGAGAGTTAAAAAGTAAAAGCATTCTCCTTGATTTTATCCTGGTCCTCTCTGCTGATCTTGCAAGAAAAAAGTTTTGAATACAGATAATTTTAAAAAACACTTCTGTTTAATCAGATCAGGTCTGAAGCTGCTTGCTCAGTTGACATAATTCGTCATAGTGTAATTAGACAATAAGAACTTTAGTTAACCATTCAATAAGGTTAAGTAAGAGGACCTGTTTTGGTAACCTAGATGAAACAGACTCATTACTGAAGGTCTGGATTTGCCCTCCCATCAGGTTCTCAGCAAAATATTTACAATATGACAAAACTTCAGATTACACGGGATGTGCTATGTGAAGACCTCATAGCAGTCTTCTAATATCTGAGGGGGCCTGCAAGGATACCGGAGAAGGAGTCTTCATTAAGGACTGTAACGACAGGACAAGGGGGAATGGGTTTAAACTTAAACAAGGGAAGTTCAGGTTAGATATAAGGAAGAAGTTCTTTACTGTGAGGGTGGTGAAGCACTGGAACAAGTTGCCCAAAGAAGCAATGAATGCTCATCCCTGGCAGTGTTCAAGGCCAGGTTGGAGGGAGTCTTGGGTGACATGGTTTAGTGTGTGGTGTCCCTGCCCGTGGCAGGGGAGTTGGAACTAGCTGATCTTAAGGTCCTTTCCAGTCCTAACCATTCTATGATTTTATGATTCTATGTGGCACCTTCTGCTATTTATGCATGATCTTTTTTAATGTATTGAAAGCAAAGAAGCTAGTATAGCCCATTTAACAGAGTCTGTTGATGATTCCTCAGCTATTGATGAGATTCATGTGTAACAGTGGCAAAATATTTTGATGTCATTGAATAAGAATCATTTACAGACAGGTCTAAATGTGAACAAAATATAGATGACAGGATATAAAATGACATATTGCTGTGTGAGTGTTCACAAATAATTATACATGAAGGTGCACTTTTGATAATGTCTTATGCAAAATGGCACAGCCTCTCATGAACTGAGCAAGTATATATGCTGACATTAGTAGAACTGCTGCCTTGCTTTTCTTCTCTCCATGCAGATAATTCCAAAAGCATTTTTCTCATAATTTTTTTCATAATTTTTTTCTTGTAGAGTAGTATCGCATTATCAATATGCATTGTATTGATTAACAAGTGCAGCTGTAATTCATGTGTGTTTCACATTTAACCTCCAAGGAGGCTACTGTTTTAATAGATTTCACTTTGAGAGGAAAATATTAATTTTTCAAGCAAGACAATTACCATTAAAAAAAGAAGTATTTCTTCATTAAAAAGGTTTAATCAGAAGAATACCTATGTGAAGCCAATGCTTTCTTGTGATGCTGGAAATGGCCCCAAATGATCTTTCTCTTTTTTAATAGTAGTGTTCATTTATCACCCTGAGATAGATAAATGAGTTTCACCCAGCTACTAAAGACTGAGTATTTTAGTTAAGACCTCCCAAACAGAGATCTTATTTGTTCTGTGTATGTATAAAAGGCCTAATCAAAAGCACAGGGAACCAGTGGGAACCTTTCCTACTGATACCTGTGCGTCCCATGGTACTTGTCTTATAAGATGTGTTTTCTTGTCTATTCAGTCACGAGTTTTCTTCTCTGCATATCACTGTGCAATGTGCTGCATAGCTGATGTTAGTCTTGTGGTTGCTAGCAAAAAGTTTTCCAAATTGGTTAAGGACAATTTTGCTACAGCTGACATAGCACATACTCCTGTTTATATAGTATGTTACATGGAATTTTAGGCTTCCCTCGCAACTTTCAACCTCCATTTTTTTGGAATCACAGTTTCATCCATTCTTGGCATTATGCACTCCTTCAAGAAGACTAAATATCAATATTGTTCTGAAATTTTGGCATAATTTTGATATGGCAGGAAAATTGAAAAATGGGAGAGCAGTGAGTGAGTGGAAGCAAAATTTTTAACCTGGCATAGGACACACTGAAACAGTGCATAAAGTTTTGATGTACACAGTGCTTGAAAGATATTAAAAAAAACCCAAAGCAAAACAAGGAAAGGAGTATAAAAGCTTCTCAAACAAAAGTCAAAGCATATCTTATGCCTGTGATTTATATAATCAATCTGCTTATTTTTACAAAGAAGAGAAGTGACTTAATTGCACTGTATAACCAGAGCCATATGAGTGATTGCCTAGGAAATAGGTATTCAACTTTGCAGGGAAATGCGAAACAAAAATCAGTTACTGGAAATTGAAACCACAGAAATTAAAAGCGTATTAGGCAGACCTGTGCCTTTTAAAAAAAGAGACAATGACTAACCGCTGGAGTAAACAACCAAGAGAGGTGTCAGCTTCTTCCTCTCTTGCCAGGTTCCTCGTTAAACCTGGTTGCCTTATTAGAAGATACAGTTTATTCAAAAAAAGATGATGATTTAGTCAAACTTTTGTCAGTGAGTTCAATGTAGACATAATGGAATAAAATGTAATGTAGTGAGATAGATTTAATGGTGTTTTCTGTCTTTAAAGTCTATTAAACTGTGAATAACTAGAGCTACTTTGGAATGCATGGGATAATTATTATAAGTACTACTGTACACTTAATTTTAACCATCCTGTAAATTTAATTAAATATTCATTTTTCAATGAGGACTGTCAGATAGCTTCCAAGTGAATATGCTATTGAGAAGAAAAAGATGATTTTCAGTTGCCACTAAGTTGAAGAAAAGCATCCCCTCATGCGTTGCTTCAAAGCTGTATGTTTGGAGATTTTGATGATAGGAAAACTTTTTTTATCTAAAACAGATATTGAGGACACAAAACATATACGGAGAATGACCAGTCGTATAATCTTGTCCAGTAATGCCAGACATTTGAATAATCAGTCAGTATTCTTTGGCCCACATGTAAAGCTCTGGAATAACCTACTGGGAGACAACTTGCATGGCAGCCAGGAATCTGTCAACAAGTTACCAGAGCGACTTTGTGGAATCATTCATAACATTGTGTGCTTAATTTCAGCCTATTGCTTCACTGCTGTTTTTTCCTTTATCTTATCCTACAATAAGAGAGAGCTGAAGAGCTTTAAAGCTAAATCCTAGAAATAAAATATAAAATGAAATGTTGCAGGAAATAAACTTATAACAGTTATAATTATTTTGTGTCAACTTAATCTTCCTTTCTAAGTCTAATAGCTTCTAAGAACAAAACTGAAACCTCCATTAAAGAATTCTGTCACTGACATCCTCTACTGTATGAGGTGCAGAGCTATTACACCTGCTCCTTTTTCCATGTTACACACAGCAAACATATTTACATCTTATATTGCTCTGTTTTTTTGAAAAAAGTGTGAACATTTCAACTCAATTTTTTGCAATCATTTTCTCTGTCCTGGTGTGGGGCATAGCAGTGTAAAACTGGACATTAATCATCAACATCTGCCTCTGTCAGTGAATAATTGTATGTAGTTAATTGCCTGGCATCAATATATGTGAAGTAAATTGATTGGTTCTATCCTATCAAATGTTTATGGAGTCATTACCGCACAAAGACAGGTTCTCAGCCTTTGCACATGTCAGACATGATGAAGTTACTTTTCCGAGTGTGTTTTCAGCAG
>NW_009944824.1:10201-23280 GCF_000696875.1 Nestor notabilis
TATGAAACCTGCTGTGTATTTGAATATGTGCCATCATGACTGCCTGTTTGTAAATTACCACACCGAAATATTCCTCTCAGAGAATTTTAAATGAAGCATTATTTCTTCAGTTTTATAGTATTAGCTATTTGTTTTATATTGATAACATAGTGCACTACATTAGCATATATCTGCAGCATCCTACATATAATCTAGTGTATTTTTATGTAATATACATGAAATAGATTTATATTTTAATTCTGCTCTCTTTGTATTATTCTATTTAAGTCTGGTTATATTTTTCTTCGATGGCATCTGTAAAGGAACTTAATATCTTCTATCTTGACCTGCATTGTGGGGATTCTTTTATGCTGCAGGAATGTAATTCTTTCCAAGACTGTCCAGTAATTTCTGAGTGGATACCATCATGCACTTTTCTAAAAGACTTGCAAGGCTGAGAGAAATTTATTATGTGATTATGAGGAAATGTAACAGGCTGACTATTCCTGAAAGAGAGTCCTCTTGCCTTTCAACTAAGGAGAAAGGTTTGCAAGTTCAAACCTGCAGCAAGACTGTACACCTCACATTCACTTCTGTCTGAACCATGAACTAGAGAGCTTCCCTTTCAGTAGCTTTTTTTCACTTCAGTTCTTTTAGGTCTTTGAGTGGCACCTAGGAGATGGAAAGTATCTGATGTTGAGTCAAGACTGGTATATTTTCTATAAGAACGTACTGTAATGCAGGAAGGTGAAACAGCTGATGTGATAAGTCTTTTCCATTTTTGGCTACTATAATCATTCTGAGATACAATAATGACTATTTCAGCTGTATCTTTCATTTTTCTCAGCACTGTAGAAATGTTAAAATGTTCAGCAACGTACTCTACTTTAGATGAAAAATACGTAATTTGGGTGATGCACTCATACAGGATGCAATGGTCTTGTAGAGAAACCAGAGAAATACCTACCATATTTGGGCCCCAGGATATACCTTGAGTCATAAGACAAGATAGGGAAACCAGGTCCTTGATTGCTGGGGGCCACCCCTGATCTGATTGCCACTAGTGGTCTAGCAGGGCAGACTGCAAGACTACATGAATTACAGCCTACTGAAAAAAGTTGGTTAAAAAGAAGAGTATATGTGTTCAACTGCACTAATGCTCATTCTATTATTGCTTTTAGGAAGCTAACTCAGGAGCCCCTAGATAGGAGTCCCACTCTCTATTGCATGCACTTATCCTGAGAGCAGTAAGGTATATATAATGGCATAGATACATAACTATTTATTTGAAACATGACCTGAATTGTAATATGTTATGGGGTATGTTTTGCCTATTATTCCACTGATAAATGTCCATTACTCTAATCCAACTATTTTCCAAATGAAGATTATTTTCAGTATATTTCCTATGAAAAGACATTTTACTGTCCATTTCAACTTCCTATTTCCATATCTTTGAAAGGAAAAATTCCATTAGCTAACTTGTCCAAACTCAGATAGAAAATCAATGACAATGTTTGAAAATTGATTTCTTCGTACTGTAGATGCAAGTTGGCATATTTACTTTTTCATTACTTTTTCCAACTGCAATAATCTTTCTATTAATTAATCTAATAGCTACTGTGTTAACAATTGAAATCACTGACCACATTGGTGAGAAATTTACAATTTGAAGTTGCTGAGCACATGTTTTCACACACACGTTTCACCCAAATATGTACATAAATATGATTAGCTTTACTTTATCTGATTAAAAATATACATCTTCTAGTTTTTACTTCCATATTTTAAAAAATCTTCAGGGGTGTTTGACATCTAAATTATGAGAAGTTATTATCACAAGAATCTCTAGTATAAATAGGAAATGCAACATATGCTCAAAGTAATGTACAAATTCATATTTTGAGGTTAATATGTTAAAGTCTGATTTTTTTAAGCATCTAGATCAGCATAATAAAGAGGTATTTCTTCACAAGCATAAATATACTAACATTTTGATAAGCAGAGAGGAAGGGAATAAAAATGCATTTCAACACAATATTGCATTTGAGTCCTGACTCTTTGTCTCCACATTCCTCATCCCCAGTAATTCTTTCAAACTGACAATTCTAGTAAGGACATAAGGAGATGGTACTTACTTTTTTTCTCAGAAGAAAAAATATTCACTATAGAGTAAAGCTTTCTGAACTGAGATAATCAAAATCCATGAATGCAACAGCCAAGTAACTGAAAAATTAATTTGGAATTAGAGTGTTGTTTAGTGTTATAAGGTTTGTTTACTCTTCACTGGTGACTGTTATCTGAATAAGAACCCTTCGTATAGATGGTTGTATGAAACAGTTGTTGGTACATGTATAATTGAGGATGTATGAATTTAAGTTTATTCATTTGCCTGTAAAATGTTTGAGTGACTAAAATACATATTTAATATACTTTATAAACTGCATAGAGGTATGAATTTTCACTTTGAAAAGAAAGTTCATAAATCAAAGAATGATTAGTAGGACAGTTCAGCCATTCATTTTATTGAAACATCACCTATTACTTTCAAATTTTATCACAGATCACTTTAAGTGGCTTGAGTCAGATCTTCAGTCTGCATAAACTGGGGACAGCATTCACTTGCCTTTAGAAGTTTTGGAAACTTATTCTGAAAGAACTAGGATGTAGTAGTGACAATCCATATTAAAGCTGTTTAAATGTTCTTAAAAATTTACATTTGAATTTACATTTGCAAGTTAAATTTGCAGTGTCCTTATCCTCCCTATACTTATGCTGCTGGTGGGATTGAAAGAGACATTTTTTTGCTGAACACTGAACATAACTTAAATTTCAGCTGAAACAGATCAACTATTCTTTAGAAATGTGAAAAAAGTTTTTTTCATCTTTATGAAAAAAATCATAGAATCATAGAATAGTTAGGGTTGGAAAGGACCTTAAGATCATCTACTTCCAACCCCCCTGCCATGGGTAGGAACACCTTGCACTAAACCATGTCACCCAAGGCTCTGTCCAACCTGGCCTTGAACACCTCCAGGGTTGGAGCATTCACAACTTCCTTGGGCAACCTATTCCAGTGCCTCACCACCCTCACTGTGAAGAACTTCTTCCTTATATCTAATCTAAACTTCCCCTGTTTAAGTTTAAACCCATTACCCCTTGTCCTACCACTACAGTCCCTAATGAAGAGTCCCTCCCCAGCATCCGTTTGGATGAAGAAAACTAGTGTTTTCATACTTTCAGCAAATGCTTGGAGTTGGTGAGCTGGAGAAATAAAAGAGAGGATCAACATGAGGTCAGAGAGCAGTTTTGTTGTCTGCATGAAAGACACCTGTCATTGGCTGGCTTACAAACTACTGAAAAAATGTTTGGACATGCTAAATATGGGTTTGTGTGTGTCTGTCAATGTATTCTCTGAAGATGCCATCTGCATTGAGCATGTGGCAGCACAAGGAGAGTCTTTGTGGATTCCAGGGTCTGCCGAGGTTATGGGCACATGAACCACAAACAAGAAGGCTCCCTTCTGAGCATGCAACAATGTGCTCTCTGTTTCCCAGCGACAGTGGAAGAAGAAGAAAATATAACACATGCAATAATCAAATGTATGTACATCTGGGTACAAAGCTTTAAGATGTAAAAGTTTTTCTAACTCAGGCAACTTCTACTTATGTAAGAAAACATACTTATGACGTTGACTACAGCTACCTTATCCACTCAGTACACTGTAAGGGCATTTCTCTTTTCACTATTGTGCCATGCAGTCCCAGTCAAGAAGTGGCTAGGGTCTAGTGCAGCATTTTGCTTGATTTCTTATAGGCTTCACATCACATTATAAACTAAAAGAAAATAAATGAATCTTGTAATTTTCATAAGTTACTTTTGCTTTGATTAATGAGAACAGCAGTTTGCTAACCTAATGGAATAATTGTATGTATCTTTTACACAAACAACAGTTCAAGAAATGAAGCAATGTTATTAGCAAACATTGTGATCTGAAGTATCCTATTTTTTTAGATTTGTATCTTTCTTCATATTTGTGTTCTAGTGCTGTTTTTTTTCTTGTAGTAAATGTCAGCAATGTATAACCTGAAGTAATTATGAGGTAAAGTGATAGCATGTTTGCTAGCAGTGGAAATGCCAGAAGTACAATGTCTTCTATTTTATTTTCCCCCTCAGTTAAATGCTATAATTTTAGCCAGATATGTTGGCACTTTTACTGGGCTGGGAGTTTGCACAGTTAAGATGAATTCTTCACAGTTAGGATGAATTCTTCATCACCAAGTTCCTTGGTGATGAAAAATGATGCTGTGAGAAAGACAACATTTTACATTAAGAGGAGAACACAGAGAAATTTAACAACTTAACTAAGGTCACACAGGAAACTTCTAACAGAGTTACGAATCAAAGAGAAGTCTTCTGAAAACTATATGGAACACCTCAGCTAGAAATATTCCTTTCTCCTACAGCAGGGTACCATGGGTTTCTATTTTCATTTCTTCAAAATAATTGTGCCATGTAAGTTGTGAAATCTGTAATGAAAATTATTTCATTCTGAGTAATTTTAGACTATCATGATGTTCTTTTTATTTTAGGTCTCTAATGAGAACAAAAATGAACACAAAATCCAGCTGGTTAAAGCAGTGAAGTAGCACCTAATATATACAGTCTTGGGATTTGAATGGCTACCAGAGTGACAGTAAGAACTGTCTTTCTATGAACATATGCTAGGAACAGGAAATGATACGAAAGTAATTCTAATGACAACCGGTCTCTTATGAAGTGATGTTTACTTGGGCAGAAAAATTCTTCAAGAATAATTAGCTCTTGGGAAAAAAGTTCTTATAAAATTCTGGTCATTTTTTATGTTCAAAATGTACCCCATTGAGTACAGTATTCCACAATACAACTGATTTTCTCAAAAATTGATTTTATTATACTGCTACACTAATCCAAATTATTACAAGTAGAGAAAAAATAGATGTGTTATCAAAAAAATGTTGTTCTGAAATTCCAAAATCAGCAATTGCTACCAAATCTGTACAGTATCTTTTTCTGGACCAGAGATTTAAAACAATGCCTGACTTGATGGAAAAGAGAGCTATTGTTTAGATGATCAGATTACATTTAAAATTCCCAGGTCCCATTTTTTTTCCTGTAGTGGTCACTGACCACTGATCAGCCCAATAGCACGCAACATGTTTAACTCAAGGCTGAAATAAAGGTATTCCCTGTACTACACATTCCTTCTCCCTCCAGGTTGTATATATTGTCTGGTTTGTCTCCTGTACTGTAAGCTCAGCTCTGGTTTTACTTAAATTTTCATGTTACATTCTACTCCAACTACAAAAGTCCTTTTTCAACAGCCTCAATATTCCCTTACCTCATTAGAGCTGATAGTTCAGTTCATTCCCTTATTCCCTTGTCCTTACCTCTTCACAGTTCTGCCTTCCTTTTCATTGTGTTTTTCTTTTCTTTTTTAATTTAGCCAAATAGTACTTCAGCATGTCCTATGCTTCTGTGCTACCATCAAGTGCCCTTCTTGAAAATGCATAGAGATACAAGATTTCTCTGTTTTCAAGGCCCATGAAAATCAGTAGAAAAATCTACATTAATTTAAAATGGCTTTGGATCGAACCCATATTAATATTACATGTACAAAAATATGTTGTTGCCTAGCAATAATCTGAGCTGAGATTTCACAGCTGTAAAGGAGCTAGTTACTGTTTCACATGTGAACCTTGTTCAGCACTTCAAAGGATCAGGGCTTTACTACTGGCGGTCGATGTATCTCCACAGAAGCACATATCTGATCTGACAGAGTAGCAGGTGGTTCTAGCAATTTTTTTTTCAGTACTTTCAATTCAGAGAAAATGGGAGTTCAGTTCATTTTTACTTGTGAAGGTACTGGAAGAAGTAGATTCCAGTATTAATGATTGTGTAGTTGCCATTTAGCAATCATGTGGTGACTTGCAGAGTCGTTCTCAATTGTAGTCACAGAAACCAAAACAAAAAGGCAAAAATTCATCATTGTACTTTTAATCAGATGAAAATCAATTGTGTTCTTATAAGCAGTTTCTTCCAAATAACCCTATTATTTTTGGTTAAGGATAAATTATATTTTTTCCACACAATATGTGAAACACAATCTTAATAAACTTTCCCATTTAAACTACCCAATTAATTTAGGCACAAAATGTCTAAACAGGTTAAACTGTATGTGGCATAACAGCAATTAACATTTTTTTCTGACCACTGAGGTGGTCTGATCACCCCTCATAAACTAAATGGCAGTTGATATCACCCTTTCTTTTTCTTTCTATTATGATTGCTGTAGGAAGATGAAGCATTTCCTGCAAGTCATGAAAGAAGGAAAGCTGAATAGAAAATTGAAAGAGAATTGAGACAAGGATAAAGGACAGTTATTAAATTTGTGAACTCTATCAAGGGACAAGAAAATAAACTGTATGACTACTAGAAGTGTATTGGAGTATGACATTTCATTTTTATGCAGGTTTCAGTGTGATAAAGGTAACACATAGAAGAACACTGCAACTCCACAAAAGCAGTTAGCACATTCATTGAATATCAATATAGCTAAAGTGCTTTGCTTTTGTCACTATCTCATGTTTTTATATGGGGCAATATAGTTCAGGGACTCATAACTGAGCATCAGACTCTCTGCTTCTATAGCAAGTTTATTATAGCTTTCCTTTTTATTCCACACAGGAACATAATCTCTAGCTGACATTTTTTTCTCCTCTATTTATAAGGCTGTATTCATTTAGGATTTTTCAGACTATATGTACCCAAGCAAAACAAAGTTAATAGAAACACAAAAAGGAATGAGTTGCAAGCTAACTATTAGGGGTATACCTAATATGTGTTGAAATAGAGAACAAAGGCTAAAATTAAATGCATTTGAGTGTGGAGAGACTGTAGAATTGGTTGCAAACTTAGAAACTATTTTAGGACACAGTCAGGCACCAACACCAAGATAAAGGGAAAAAGGGATATGATTATTGGTGAGACAAGAGTACAGCAATATGGCTTGAAGCCCTGACAGCCCTAGACTGAGAATGGATAATCCAGCCTGTGTTCTGTCAAGCCAGATTCCTAAATTTGGCAAGTCCTTGATGGAATTAGGATTCCTAATACTGCTTTGGATTGAGGGCATAGAAAAAGTAGTGCAGCAACCAGTGAATTGTCTGCCAGATTGTGAAAATATGAGTTTTATTAAATATTTATGTATAGGCATCTTTCTGTGAAGAATACCTTTTCCCTCTGTTTTGCTAAAAATTTGCTAGTATTAATTACATTAAGTTTTTTTTTTTTTTTAAATTTACTTACATAGGGAGAAAAGTGAAATGATATAATGCAGTATGATTTTTTTAGCAGGCATTTTCTACAAGAACAAAAAGATGTTCATTCCTTAGCCCTGACTAGATATTAGGGTGAAAGTAAACTGTCTATATTGTTCCTCACTATATATGAAACCACACATTGTCTTTCAAAATATAGTTCAAATTTTAAATGTGCCCACATAGGGTGCACCTACATTACTGACTAGTGCTATATAAAGAAGAAGGTGGGACTATTTGACTTTCCATTATGGTTATAAGACCATACACTCACACTACATCTTTCGAAGCAATGAAATTTGCACCAACTGTTTTTTAATCACAAACATTTAGCTCTTCTAACTCTCCATAGTCATCCATGCTCATCCATGGAGATCTTGTGCTTGCTATAAAATAGTTGTGCCCCCCTTTCCCTCAAGTGATAGCTTGCTGTTAATTACTCATTACAGTATTGGAAACACATGTACAGTAAAAAATAGGTTTAAAGCTCAGAGAGACATCACAAGGAGTCTGAAAGAGGCTTTCACAAAGTTTTACACAACATGGCAGAAGCCTGAATAACCTAGTGGAATTTAGCCTTCATCAGTGTGGAGATCAGCCTTTATGCACCATGTGGCCTGGGGACCAGTGGATGCTCTCACAATTAGTCTTAGCCTTCAAAATGATCGAAGAGGAAATCCCATGATACATCCGTCACAATTTATAAACTCTGTCTAAACTAGGTAATGCTACTATGATGTGGCTTTATGTAGACACAAACAAAGATTATTTAAACAAAAAATACATCTATAAAATAAAATGTTACTGCATTATAAGGTAGCTTACTTCATTTCATTAAGATTTCTTTCTTTACATGCACTTTATACACAGACTTATATTCTGTTATTTTTGTTCAATTTTTCAACCAAGTTTAAAATGACACATATTAATAACATTTTCCATTTTTACTGCATCCAGGCACATGCAGTGGATTTTTCTTTTTTAATCTCATTTCTTGGTCTCACTCAGAGTTCAGCCTGGCTCACAAATTATTTTTTTTGTGTGACTCCATTTGTTTCTAAGATCAATTGGCATTAACAATCCAATCCATTTCAAACTTACTTTTCTGTTTTATTAAAGAAGTATACACAAAAAGGAATATCTATCTCTGAAGTTCTTCTTTCAATTACAATCAGTTTATGGTTTTTTCTCCACTAGGATGAAGTTCATAGCATGATGCAGTGCCCCAGAGCAAAAAAGAATAGCATGTAACTCAGGATCGTACACATATTTTATCTGACTATACTTGGAAAAAACAAATCAACATGGAGGGGAGCTTAATCACTCAGACAACCTTCTTACCTGAGTTGGGGGAATAAACTGAGTGGCTTAGATTCATTAGTATCAAGAGCAAGCATGACTACATCATTATGGTCTATTAAATTAATCTTTGTACTGAAACCAGTAACCTACATGTGGCCTTATATCTTGACTATGATGTGTTCTGCTTTGCTGACAATTTATTTCTGTGGTAGCTTGTACCATTATTTTAATTCATATACCTTTTTATTTATACCTCTCCATGTCTTGAACTGTTGCATAAACTGTTACACTACAACATATGGCTGAAATTTTCTTACGTTTTTATTTTTGTGTTGCAGTACTGGTAGGTTATTTCAAAGAAGTCTAATGCCAGACAACAGGTCTAGCATAATTAGCAGATATTGAGGTCCATGGTTATGCTATTTGTCTTTTTCATTTTTGGAGGTGATATCCACCACAGTGGGAAAGGTGCTTAAGTTTCCACATAAAGCATCATGAAGCATCAACAGAAATGTGTGTAGCAGGATTCAAAATAACTCATTCGTCTGGATGGTACATGTATATGATACTATTTGTTCTCCATTGAAATAAAGACATAAGAAATTTGGTTTGTTTCTTTAGTTTTGTTAGAATTCTATGAAATGTACACATAAAAATCATGGATAGAACTATGTGATGACTACAGGTGCTGACTACAGAAGACATTATGTTTTACAAGTAGAATAGGTTGCACTCTAAAGCAATGATTTCTTTTCACAGTTAGCATTCTTGAGAAGATTAGTATAATACAGCCTGGTTTTACACAATATATTTAGACATTTAGAAGACAATAGCAGAGGAAGAAAACCATGACAACAAACACAATGAGTTTGGCATTTGTGAAACAAATGTTCATAAAATCGTCCGAACTTTGTGATTCTCCATATATGCCACAAAAATTTAACTGGAAGCATACTTGAAATTAACTATCTCTAAAACAATGGAATGAACCTGCTAAAGTTACCTGAAATAATCCAAGAAAATGACTGATATGATGTATTTTTCTGCCATATTTAATTTCATATATGGAGACAGGCATGTTAATACATAATTTAGTCAGGCATGAAAATTACTTGGGTTTTAGTAGTTTGCTATTCTTGAAAAAACAATCTCCATGGAGTCTTTATTAATCAGATTATATAAATACTTGGTTTTTTTAGATACTTACCGAAAAGCTGCATGTTTTCATATGCAACTTGCATATGCCTTGCATATTGAACATTCTTGGGATATACTTCCAAAAAAGCTTGCTCATAATATAACTGTGTTTGTATATTTTAAGTTTTTCACCTGAAATTTGAGTATTTTTGACTTCCTCCCTTCCTCTCTCTTAAAAAAAAAAAAATGTACTTAAAGAAAATAAGATTATACCAAGCAATAATTTGTTGGAAATTCTGTGTTTGAAGTGCTCAAGATCAAAACACTATGTTCTTTTGGAGAATTTGGGTTTTGCAGTACAAGGAAGGAGAAGTATAGAAGGATGAGTCACAACAGGAGAGGGAGAGGGAAGAGGAAACAACAAACCCCATAAGAGTAACTTAAGAGTAACTTAAAAGTAACTTTCAAAACGGAGCTTGATTAATGGATTATGTGATGTGGTTATCTGCGCTAGCACTAGCAAGGGAATGGTCTCAATGAACAATAAAGTCCCTTTACAATCTAATGTTCTACAGTATCTATCATTTGAACTTTCTTCAGGGATCACTCCAGTTTCAAGACGATAGCTGTAATTGAACCCTAAGGTGGCAAGCACATTCAGCTGCAACAGGAGATCGCAACTCCTTATGGAGACCGAGTGGTTCCCAGAGCACTCAAGTTGGTAATTTACATCCTAAACTATTGATTCTGTTGCATAATTATGGCGATGATATGATTATTTGTCATTTTTTTTTTAATCTTTTATTTGCACAGTTACTATTCAAAGCTCTGTTAGTTTTTACTAACTGCAAAATATAGACGAATGTTTCAGTCATAGGCCCAAACTTTAGTAAAGTTGTTCTCTCTGAGCTTATAAATAAATCAAGATCATGCTCTGGATCAGGGCACACTTCACAGCTTTTCAAGCTGCTTCATGAATGTGAACTCTACATGGATAGAGGCTGATACAACTTGAAAAACCTGAGAAGTAGCAATCTGAAGCATTTGCCTTCTTTGGTGCTAAGTGAACAGTCTTCCTGACATCCCCATCTTAAAAGAGTCTGCCTCATTACTGTCTGGAACTGAGCATGAAACCCTTCCTGCCCTCCTCAGGTTGTTAGGTAGAATCTGCAGCTCACGTATCTGACATGGAGGCAGGTAGTTAAATCTGTCAAGTTGAGAATGAGTGGAAAGAAGCATGATGGAAACATATTCCAGCAGAATATCTTTTCTCTTAGAGTGAAACAGAAATAAAAATAGAGATCTTTTACAAAGATAAAAACAGTTTGTCCTCAGAAAAACAGGAAATCCTATTTAAGTGTTTTCTTGCTGTTAGCTGAAGTTGCACCCAGAGATTGAATCATGATCAGTGCACTCTTCATATCAGATCACTGCTACTTTACTACAAATCATTGCTACAGTTTATAAGAGTGAACTTCCATAAAGTAACATACATTAATGGAGTTTTTCAGTTTTGTATTGAAGTTTAGTAATGCATATGACTTGTGGTATATTTGCCCTTGATGTTATATTGTGGTTAAATTGGCCGCTTCAGTTTCAATCTTTTTCTATATCTTATTTATGCAGTATCATTTTCTCTCTTTATTTTATAATTAGTATAGTCATTGGACAGTGACACAAATATTGTTAAGGGACTTATAGATATAAAAGTGAAGAAAGGAATTATTTCTATTACCATTGTTCCTGAACATATGCAATTTCCGATTTGCTTGACATTTCTCTGCTGTATTAAACATGCCACAGTAGAGATGAGATGAAAAAGAATCACATGGGACCCCGATGAAATCCTTCTTTTAGAAAGCAGTCTTACTATCTTCAGAGAGTAGGTAGTAAACCCTAAAAAGCAGTTTTACAAACATTTTCAGCTTGACTTACGTAGAATCAAGTTTTCTGTTATTGTGATATACATATAACCTCTTCTTAGAAAGGAAGACAGCTCCATAGGTATATGCTAGTTCTTGTTTTCAATATTTTTGTAAAGCTCTGTACGAACAGTTTGATCTGAAAGGTTCAGATACTGTGAAATTCATTCTTGGGCTGAACACTCTGAAGTGTGGACTCTTCCACACTTCAGCTATAATTACACCACTAGACCACAAAAATATAAACAGGATGAATTTCATTTAATGATTAGGGAGTGTAATTTTAGACTGGAAACTAAGACATTGCAAATATAACCTCATAGTAAGCTATTTTTCACCTGTTCCCAAAATAGAATTTAAACTACTTTTTGAAAGAGCAGGTTAAATAAGCAGTTGTCGTTTATTCCTGAAAGTTTGCTTCAAGTTTCTATAGCCTTTCTACTGAAATGTTGTAGTGCATATTGCTGTTTTTTTTGACTGGAAAATATCAAAGAGAATGCAAGTTTAGTTGCAAGGGAAATGAAGAAGTCAATGGTTTCTTGAGCCATCCATATTTGAAGGGGTAAGGATCATTTCAGAGGTATGAGAAGAAAAAACACAGTTGAAAAGCAAATTCCAAAATGTAAATAACAAGATTAGTTTTGGTAGATAACAGTAATATGTGAGTTTCTCATGTCTGTGGAATCTTTTGAGCTTCTCTTATTACTTAAAAGAATGTTTATGCTTGTATATGCAGTGCAAAGACCAGGTCGACAGTAATTTTTCTGAGTCCTAGGTAGGTATTTCAGTGCATCATCAAATCAACTAACTTTAAATTTATTCATTGCTTTCCCTTATTCTCTTGCTCTTAGTAAAATTCAACAATTCAAACTTTGCCTGAATTGATAGGTTAAATAAATTTCATCTACAAGTTGTCAGCTATGTCTAGCTTTCACTTTGTTCTTTATAAATCACCCTATACATAATTTTGAATTTCAATGTTTTCTCTTAAAGATTTTGTGATTTTATTTTTTCTCTTTACCAGAGACAAAATGTTGATAAAACCCCCCAAAATATAAAATAATACATATGGTTATAATAGCTATAAAAATTGATCTTTGATATGAATAAAATATATATATTTTTTATAAGTTTTTTTCTTATAATTTCAACTTTTAAGGTTTTCTCACTTTAAGGTAGAACAGCAATCCAAAGCTTTTGAAAATATTTATAATATCCAAAGATAAAAATAAATAAATTATTCTAAAAGATATTTCATTTAATACAATTTATGAACACTTTTGAAGATTAAAAAATACGTTTATTATGTTATAAAAGACATACACTCTTCTCCTCCTCCAAAACATACACCCCTATGAAATTCAAACAATAACACTCTTTT
>NW_009944824.1:23323-34516 GCF_000696875.1 Nestor notabilis
CTGCCCATGGCAGGGGTGTTGGAACTAGATGATCTTAAGGTCCTTTGCAACCCAAAACTTTCTATGATAAACTATAGGATTGAATCAGGAGATGATCAATGGCCTGATAGTTCAAAGGAAAGAATAAAATCTTAAGAGTAATAAATTATATTCATTTGAATGTGTATTAGAAAAAGTCTCAAAGTACAGCGTATATATACACTGCTAGTGTCAAAAACCATGTCAAAAATCAGTAACATCTGTCCATCTCACACCTGCCAAATATCTATTTCATTGTCTTTTCTTTGGAGGCTGTGGAGAACTGCTGCTTCTTTGCCTGCTAAGGAGCAGCAGGAGCTCTGAAGCCAACAGCAGCTTTGTGTAGCCTCCAGGTGAGAGGGGAAGGTGGAGCTGGCATCCTGTCTCCCTCCAGGTTGGCTAAGGGCCCAGTGCAAAGCCTCCAGGTGCTGCTTCCCATCTCCTGCATACAACGTTGGTATCTGCAGGATACCGGTATATGAACAAGTCAGCTTTGAGAATCATTGCTCTGGTATTTTTGCTGTATATTTCTGTATGAATCAGGGTCTCCTGCTCACTGTCCCTGCAGGGTAGAGAAAGGGAAAAGCCATAGAAATTATGATGGTACATATGCAGTACCACTGTCTTTACCAAGCAGTCACAGATGCCTTGCTGAAATCTCATCATGGGTCCTGTTTAAGAATAGGAACTGGGCTGACAAATAGCTACTTCTAAACATTATCTTGCCTGGAACAAAATAATTTGAAATACCAGAGTGTTACTTATCTTGGAAAGATGCTGCAGTTGTTTAATCGTGGGAGAGCCATACACAGAGCTACTGCCAGAACCCACTGTCTAGACGGAGAGCTCTAGAAAAGAACTGGAAAAAGGACCAGTGTTTGTCATTGTTTTTCAGACATATGGGACATCCTTCTAAAAGGACAATAAATTCAGAAGGATTCTCAAGTGAACAGAAAGAATGAAAGGGAGAAATAACACTAAAAATAGACTTAGGAAAAATGGTGGATCAATGGGTTTGAAGGAAAAGAAAATGTTAGGTTAGAAAATGATAAACAGAGTCATGTGCAGCGATGGGCTGAGCAGGAGCAAAGAATAGAGAAAAAGAGACGCTGCCAAATCACTAAAGCAAGTGGCAGTAACTATGCCCTGTTGATTGATTTTCTGGGGATTAACCTCTCTTTTGTAGAGAATTATGATCTGTAGAGAATTTTTGCTTACCTCTGTGCTATAACTTACAGATTCCTAACTACAGCCATTTATCTAAAAGGACATATGTGTTTTCTTTGATCTTGCATTTAATTTCTACTTTTACCTATCCTTCACATCTTACCAAACCTAAAGGTTTTTATGGCATCAGCAGGCTGTGTCATATATAAAATATTCCATGATGATGCCAAAGAGCTAGGATCAGGGGAGAATAAGCAGCTTCAGAACTACCCAAATTGAAGGTATTTCTTTCTGAAGCTATAACAGATTCCTTATTCCTGGGACTTCTATTCAGCAAATGTAATGTGTGTTTTTTAATTACCTTCTATCTAAGCTTACACAAGAGAAAAAAAAATATACTATGGTGGATCACTCCTCCTATGAATTTAGAAAATATATATTATTGAACTTTTAAATAAAATAATCTAAAGGCAAAGAGGCAAAGCATGTAGCTATGTATTAAAAAAAAAAAAGGAAAGAAGGAAAGGAAAGGAAAGGAAAGGAAAGGAAAGGAAATAAAGCAGTAACTGATTTTCCAAACAAGTTTATCCTCCACAGGGCTTATATCAGGGAAGGGTGAATTGATGAAGTCTGTGACAAATTACTTTGTGAAAAATGTGAGGTATAGAAAAATCCTGTGTCACAGTTTTCTATCTATTTTTAAATGCCCGTCTTTTGAGCGATTTGACAATAGAAAGGCTAGTGTTGTTTTGAAAGGGTTGTTTACTTTCACAAAATTGGTGAACATGAAGCAACTGAACAGGAATATCACAGGTGAAGAATGCTGTGCAATATTTGGAAAAGTATAGCAGTGCATGGAGTCATTACAGGAACTTGCAGGATATTAAAGAATTCTGCATTCTACAGTATTTCCTGTGGAGGGTGATCTCACATTACTTAAAAGATCACATTTATTTCTATTCATCATTGCCATATATAAAACTGTAAATAAAGCACTATGAGAATGTGATGTCCCAGATTCCACCTACTGGTCTGTGATGAAAGAGACCATAGGAAGTATTGCATTTCTTATACCTAAACATGGAATATCTACACTAAAAATATGCTATTTTTAGCATGTGCTGCACCTTTTTGCCATTATGCATTAATCTTTT
The DNA here is from genome assembly GCF_000696875.1 of Nestor notabilis. Taxonomy (NCBI): domain Eukaryota; kingdom Metazoa; phylum Chordata; class Aves; order Psittaciformes; family Psittacidae; genus Nestor; species Nestor notabilis. The sequence continues at coordinate 25,663 of NW_009944824.1, forward strand.
TTTAGTTCCAAGACAGGTAGTACATACATTAGTATAAAAACTGATGCGAAGCCTGGAAGTGATGGAAGATAAATGCCACTGCTGGCTTCCATTGCAAGTGATGCATTCTGTCTTTAGGCAGCAGTAAAGGTAATGAATTCAGAGCTCTAAAATGAGCCTGCTAGATTTATGTTTACAAAATTTATTCTTATTTTAAGATTCAGCAACATATCATTAAGGTACAATGTTGCAACTTTATGTAAAAGTGTCCATGGGTACAAAGTACCCATTCAGTAATCCCACCTGTTTTCTACTTGTAGCAATTTTCCAAGAGCTTTAAAAAATTTACTCCAAAAAAAGAAGAATATAGAATTTTATTGTATAATCTTATTGTAGAAATAAAAATTTTCTTCCGAAACCTGCTAATTATTTTTTTAGAAAACAATTAATTTAAGAGAAATGTTAAAATATTTCAACATTTAAAAAAAAAAATCATGTTTTACTTCAAAATATAATTTTTATATCTAGAAATATATTATGAAAGTAAAAGTCAGACTGGAAAAAATACGTTATTTCACAGAACTTTAAAAAAAAGTTATTTAAGGTGAAAACGTATTTATGAATTAAAAAAACATTTATTGAATTCCTATTTTCTGAACAGTTTCATAGTATCATAGAATTATAGAACGGTTTGGGTTGGAAGGGACCTTAAAGATCATCTAGTTCCAAACCCCCTGCCGTGGGCAGGGACACCTTCCACTAGACCAGGTTGCCCAAAGGCCCATCCAACTTGGTCTTTCTCCTAATATTGGCACAATTCTATTCTATTCATAGAGTCAAATTATTTATCCATACACCTACACTTTTTAATCTGGCCAATTCTTTCACTTAGACTGGCCCACATGTGAACTAATTCTGCAGTTAAAAGTTGCAGGTTTGTAAATGTCATTTTTTAAAGTACTTTCTCAGCTTTGCATTTTAAAGTCTCTGATCTGGGTCTCAAAAGCTATGTAGGCACTGCTCTTCCTAAAGTCTCCACAGCTGTTTTTCAGTTGTTACTCAAACCTACAGTTTCATAAACTTTGGTCCTTCAAGTTCTGTGTGTCAACATTTGCAGAATCACTTTGGTTCTGAATCTGCTTTACAACAAAATACCTCTTTACAGTCATAGGTTAAGCCAAATCTTAAAGAGAGTTCAAAATGATTTCTCAAATTATGTGGGTGGGTAAAATGTTTTTGTGATACTGTCATCTCATCACAATGTTGTTTTTAAAACATTTTGACACTGATTAGGAGTGCTACTTTAAGATAGAAAGAGGAAATCCAGCTACACATGGAAGAACTGTGGAGTGCCCACAGAAGGAGACTGTCGGGACACAAATAAGTCAAAGTAAATGCAAAAGGTATATTTATCAAGAGGAAGGAGAATAGGATGGTTTCTGAAGTCCTGGCTTGGTTAAAACAGCCATGGATCTAGTCATTAAATAGGCAGATCAGGACAGCTTTAAAAGCATTACATGAGATAGTTTTCTCAAAAACAACTCAGGTATGTACTTGCTGTTGGGCTATCTCAGGTAGATGACTAAAATTTGCATCATCAGAAGAGACTAACAGCTATAGAAAGACATTAATCTAGCAGACAACTAACTTTTGAAGCTGCTACTACTAGAGACATGTTTCTCTCTGCTTCTTTTTTGCCATCCCAGGAACTCTGCTGGTACAGTTTCATCTGACTGTTCCTTTACCTGGTCCAACAAGATCAGCTTAAGTAACAATAGTTTAAACTGAAGATTTGAGATAATTCATTATATTTATCTAAAGTAAGACTAATGAGCATTTCATTGACAGCATGCAAACTTGTGCCAGAAGGGTACCAATGAAATTCTTGTAACAGTAATATTTCAGACTTTCCTATTTTATATTTTGGCAGGAACACTTATATGAGGCAGAGGCCACCATTAACCCAGCTATAATGTTTCTGCTGTATGAACTGCTTCAGTTATTTCCACACATCACTGCACAGCATTTTAGAGGTAGGAAAGCTAGTAGAATCTTAATTGATACTGAGGTTTCTGGTATATTTGTTATATATTTCAGTCATAAATATAGTGCAGAATTTAATTTAATTTTTCAGCTAGCATTTCTAGAATAAGTTTTATATCTGTAATAGATATTTATCTGATCATTCATATTCTGTTTGCATTTATATATAGATACACCTTGATACATAAGAAGAATATTTTAAGCATAACTATGTATACATTCATTTCTGCATAATTAACATATTCATCTAAATACATGTATGTGTCTTTTAAAAGTAGTTTATGTTATTATAGGAAAAAATCCCTCATAAATTTGTATTTAGTCTCAGAACATCTGAAGCCTGCTTTTATTATGACTTGGTTCATTAACTCCCTGTATATTTTGTCCTTTTCTATTGTCTCCTTCTGACCCTTAATTCACTTTAATATACATTTATTTCAAGAAGTCAGAATACTGTACATGCCCCATCGTGTACAGTAACCAAAGATGCATTACAGTGCAGCTGAGAACATTACAGACTGGCACACATGCACCCATGCACACTATAAGAACATGAGAGCTTGTGCTATATGTGAAGTAATGGCCACAGCAGCACAGCAAAGCATCCTTATTTTTGCAGTTTTAATTCCTTTGGTAGTTTGTTGGCACAATTTATGATAGTTATTTATATTCATTTCAAGCCTGGGAGAAGAGCAAAGCTTGAAAGGGGGCTTGCTGGTAAGAGCTTTCAGTCCTTAGGAAATGTAATTGAAATGGAAAATACTACTTCATTACATTTTTTTTGTCAGTGGAACAATATTTATATTTAATCATTCTTCTTCTTACATTGAAAATAAGTTACATAATATTTGAAAAGAATTTTTTGAAGATTAAAAAGATGATATACTATTTTTTTCTGTTTTGAATTTATTTAGGTGCAAAAATAGCAAATTTATGCAGCAAGAAAGTTATTATTTTAGGAGAAATATATTACAACAATAAAATTGTCAAAACAAGAAGTAAAGGTAAAAGCAATACATGCCTGTGAAGTTCCAAGCCACAGAAAATGCCACATAATTAGTGATGAAATATTTCCAGTAGGAAAAAAAAATAAGTACGAAAAGGTTTCCATAGCAATGCACTACTATTACTTTCTTTTAGAGCAAAAAGGCTCTCTAGAATAAGAACACCCTCTTGCAAAAATGAATGCAAATATATTATAAATGTTTGATTTTGTACATATATTATTTCATTTTATAAGACTTCAGACCTATTAATGTACTGGGAGACTGCTGTAAATTGTAGTGACTTGGCACACAGAAAATAAAACAGTATCAATAGTAAAATAAGACATTCACAGGGATAATCAAACAGTGAAACATCATGATGGACACAAGCTTTGTTAATGAAACAGAGAAGCCTTTACTTTGTTTTATTGTATTCTTCTATCAACTGCAAGAATGGAGATAAAATACGGATTTACCTCTGCACATTCCATATTTCAAAGCTAGCTGAAGGTCTACGTGATTTTTGATGAAATATGTTCTGAGACTGTGCTTTAAATAGCATTAGTGTACAAATGGTATGTTCTGAATTATTACGATGGTGTAGAGTAGCCAAATCACAAAATTACATCTTTTTTACTTGTCCTAATTTTAACTTCTCTATGCCTTTCACAGCCAATATGGTAGAAAAAATATGGACATTGTTTCTGTTTGTAACATTCCTAACTATAAACTAGAATAAATAATCACCATTCCATAACACCACTGATCCTGAAATAAAATCTCTCTACATACAAATGTAGAATATTATTATGAGGTATTATTCTTAATAATGACATATTTTGCCATTTTATTTAAATAGAAAAATGCTTGACTTTTGTGTCCTGATTTTGGTGGGAATTTTTCTCCACTGAAACGTTTCTTTCTAGCATTAATTGTTTTAGAAAATATCATGTAATCTCACTGGCCGAGGACTACCACTATATACGATATTAAAGAAGCACACCACCTTGAAAGAGGAAGACAGTGAGGAATCAAATACTATTCCTATGTCCACCACTCATATGTTTGCCATTCTGAGATAATAATTACTTTCAGCAAAGCAATATCTTCAATTCATTCAAAATTTTCATCAATTTAATTTAAATCTTTAGCCTGTGAATGTTATGTGTTCGTATAATGAACTTGTCAGATGTGGCAAGTTGGGAGAACTTGTGTCACTGAAATTAATGGGAGATAAGCCTTTTATCTTCATATGACAAGACTCTGTTGCAAAAATTCTTATCAGCTAAAATATAAATATTATAATTCTGTTGTAGTTAATACCAAATTTGTATTGTACCAAGACAATAGGTTGAGTGTTATTCTTTCCTGCCTAATGTCTCATTTGCTACTGTGTACTGCATTTGCATCATCTGTGAATCTTTGTCTTGCTTGTGGCACTTTAAGAAAAATGTTTACCTTAGGAAAAGAAACAAAAGAAAAATTTAAAAAAATGTATTTCTGTTTTTTCTCTTTTATAGCACATAATTGTCAACAAGTCATACCAGTCATACCTTCATCCCTGGAGGTCAAGTCTGAAAAAGTATTTTGCAATGTTTCATTCAGCTGTGAGATACAATTTAGTGAGTAAAGGAATATTCTTCAAACTGGTAAATTATCAGGAACAGCTGTCACTTTCTATGAATGCACATGTATATTTGCAAAGCAATTTAATAAGAGAGTAATACATTTCTCAGTCTAAATAAGATTAAGTAAATCAAACTAATAAAAATACTTCTTTAGGTAACAACATCAAAATTGGCAATTTTGAAAATTATAATTCGTAGAAAAAAGAGATTCAATAGAAGCTGATACCTGTTTAGGACTACTTAGAACTCAAAACAATTTTTTAAATATAAAATAAGCTTTTTTTAAAATATAAGATGAGAAATTCCAAGTTAAATTGAGAAATATCTACATGGAAAGATGTGCGTGACAGACAAAATTATATTTGTATGGTATAGTTCTTTAAGTCTAATGCAAATCTCATACATAAGTTCACTCCAGAGGTATGCTATGGCTTCAAAGAGAATCAATCCACATCTACATTGATGTTGCAAAAAATGGATATGCATTCTTAGAATTATAAAGCAAATTTAGTAAGTTTTATAGTTCTATTGCAATGAGTGTGTTTGGATGGACAAAAAAAAAAAGAGAACATTTGTATCAGAGATTATATAAAGTATGTCTAAAATATGAATGGGTATACACTTGAGGTACCTATTTGAGCACTTGACTCACTTTATCCTTTGAATTTTTTATGTAAGTTACTACATGTATGTTTTGCTTTCCTTTCTTGTTTTTAGTGTTCAAGGATATCGGAGTGAGAAGTGAAGTTTGTGCTCCATAAAATGCAGAGAATAGCCTCAATGTCTAGTTGCATCTCTTATTTCCTGATAGTCTGGGCTATTTGGGAACATGAAACTTTCTGAGTGATCAGTTCTGGTGATATAAATTGGCAGCTATTACTGGTGTTCTGACTACTCTGATTTCCTGTATCTCTGGACTCCAAAATGGTTTTCCGATGTATTTTGCTGCTAACAGCTCATTTTAATCAGGTGGGAACTGCTTCTCCTACAAGAATGATGTCTCTTGGCTATGTCTTGTGAAAGATTGTATTCCAGTCTTCTGGTAGGTCAAAAAGTTCTACTGAAGCTTGATAATGTTTTGATAATAGCTTGATAAGTGACACCTGGGCTGTTCTGCATTTTCAAGGGAGTGTTTACTCTCAATGTTTGGACATGGCTCTGAAAATTCTTTTTTAATTATGATACATATTCCATTTTTCTGTATTCATCATGTTCCAGAATATCTATTATGGTACTATTTATAGTAGACAAACTTTTGAACATAATGGCCAAATGCTACAAATGTGTTTGCAGCCTAGTTCACTAACATGAGATAAATAACAACAGAACTTTTGGGGCAAATTTTCCTCTGTAGTTGCTTCTAAATTTGATCTGGACCTAAAATGCTATGACCTGTTGGAGAATTCTACCTCATAAATGCAACATGTATTTTGAGGTATCAGTTTTGTAACACTTTTATTCTGTGATTTCTAATATATTCAAAGAAGATCAAAAATGGGTAAAAAGAGCAAGATTCTTGACCAGGCTTTTGTGAAAACTGCTTCTTCTTATTAATTCCCACAGGCAGCCTTCTTGGTGAAGATGGAGAAATAAAATATGAATAGCAAAGGTTTATGCCATCTTGATGTGTCTTGTAAAAAGGTTATGACTGATTTCCTGAAAGAGCCCCACGTATTTCTCTTAATTATCTACAAAAGGCATTTATAGTGGTTCTCATCTCTAAAGAACAGATTTCAGATGTACAATACGAACTAAAATGATTTGCAACCATCACATCTGCAATACAAAGGAAGACACATTTGAGGGCTTTTTCATGGTTCACTAATTTTAGCTTTTGTGTACATTTTAGGTGAGATATTACCTGTCTATTTCTATGCTCTACTTGCTGTATAACTCAACAGAGTACCAATCTCAAGAATTACTTACCCACCCCTTTCACAGGCATTACTTTTATTTATTTGTAAAAAAATGAAAAAAAAAAAAAGATGTTCAGGACTCCCTTAAAATCACATTTCTTGGACACATGTAATTGAAACTGTGAGGATATTTATAAGCGTTTTCATAGGCATATTCCTACCTGGAGCTTTGTGAAATTTTGGATACTGGAGACCTATACATTTAAATTCTGTAAATATATTACTGAGTAAGTGAGGATAAATAAATACTGTATTATGCAATTTAAAATAGTTGAAAAATCCTTTGAACTTCTACATGCATATTCACTATGACATACATTTTTAAAGAGAATTCAAATATAACATATGCATTATGAACCGTATAGCCAATGACAAGCCATAAATCAGCAATTGCCATTTAATAATGTTTTATGTGTTTACAAACTACATGTACATTATCCTTGTGCTATTTCCCTTTTCCTGAAGTATATTTTTAAGATGATAATGTATGAAAATTTTCAGACTGCTTGCTAAACAATTCTGTATTCTTCACCAGGCATTGCTATTCATATTCATTACTTAATGCCATATATATTCATTACTTAGTGCCTAACCCAACACATATAGAAAGAAAACATTAAAATAATACCTAAAGGTAATGTTTTAGCAGTCCATAGGAATATTTTTTATTCAACTATTAAGATCAATATTCATGTTGATAGAGTCCAGAATAACAGTCTTTAAGAACAATATAAAAAGTATTTGTTTGAAATCACTGGAACGCACAAAATTGGGCATTTAGGCTAAAATGTCATTCTTCATTGAGCCTGCTGTGCCTAGGTTTTTGCAGTTGACCTAAGAAACTGAAACCACAGAGGAATCAGTTTCCATTCACTCGAATTAGACAAAGCAAATACTGGAAACCATTGGAATATTGACATCATTAAAAATTGCCAACACACAAACACACCACAAACAACAAACACGGTTATGCTTTGACTGTATTTCTTTCCCTTCTGTGTTCATGTTGTATACCAGTGTAACTGGGAAGCAAGATGTGATAGGCTTAATAGAGACAGTTTAGGATGTGACTCTTCCATGCTCATGTTCACCCTGATCCTCTGTGGAAATTTCTGCCTCTTTAACTAAAATGACAAAATGTGGAACAGCTCTTCTTCTCACTAGCCATATTTTACAGACTCAGGGCAGATGCTGATGAAAGCACGTGATACAATACAGTTGATTGAAGTCTGGGGTGATGAAAACTCTGAAACACAGAGAAACAGGGCAGACAGCAGAATAGTAGCATCATAAAGCACCAGACATAGGTCTCCAAAATGCTTTAATTGAAATCTGTAAAGTTTTAGTAGTATGAAAAGCCACAAATTTTAACACATGTAAGAAAAAAAGATGTGGGGTTTTTTTTTTGTTGTTTTTCGTAGAAAGTCAATATGCTTAATTATACACATTTGTACTGTGGACTCACATGAATGGACTCATGAAGTTACAGAACAAATAATAGAACCTGTGTGGTTAGTCAATGTGACAATAAAGCTTACATATATGTAGTTACAGAGTGGAAAAAAAGCCACCAACGAACCAGAAAGGAAAATGCACCCTCTGTCTAGGCAATACTATCTAATATTTTTGACTGGCATTAAGCTTTATGGTAATAATTCAGGCAGTCTTCTCTCCTATCACTCACTGATCAGGGCATCTGTGGCTATTGTGAGACATTAGGAAATGCTTCTATCTCACCAATGTACTACATTAACAATGTTTATGGAAACCTCTACAGGTTTCTAAAGGATTTCCCCTCCTATTCTCCATGGCTTTTTTGTAGTCTTGAGATCTGTGCAAGCAATTTAACATTGATAAGTGGCCCAATACATTTCTTTTAAAGATGACACAGGTAGGAACTAGAGTGCTTTGATGTCTGACAACTATCCTGAAGTCGGTCTTGCCACACACCAAAGGTTAAGTCAGAAAGAAACGAAAAAATATATTTGCATAATTTAAATGTAAACAGCCCATTTACTATTTTGAAAAGTGCCCCCCACCAAATCTGCTACTTTGATATACACATTTTATGTTTGATACAAGCAACAGTCATATTAAAACAGTCACATTAAATAAAGCAGAATATGGTATTATTGCAATTTAGAAAGTGTACCTTTCATTCTGTCAAATCAGATTAAAGAGGACTGGTATGAGAGATGGCTACATTTACAATTGATCAGATAATGGTTCTGCTGCTTTAAAGTATATTTTCTCTATAATGGAAAACTTTTGCTCTTTCCCCCCCCACCCCCCACCCCTCCTC
>NW_009944824.1:34547-128554 GCF_000696875.1 Nestor notabilis
CTCCCCCCCTTAAGAACACTGACAAGGTGGCTTTTTTTCCCTTCTGTCTTTCATATATTTCATAGACATATCTGAAGTATTGGAGATGTGCTCAAATATTTTCTCAGGTTTGGGACAGCAAAGATGGGACAAGAAAGATTAAGACATGAATGCCTTTGCCTGCTTAAAGCCTCTCTGAAAATCTTCAACCAGAATTATTTTATTAGCCTTCTATTTTTACACAGTGCAGTAATAGAAGCAACAATGTCATTGAAGTTTCCCATAAAGCTTCTGTAATATCCTGTAAGTCCCATGGAAGACTGAATTTAGGCATTTTGGTCAATTTGTAATGGCCTTCACACATTTAAGGGATTGGGATAAATTTCTTCCTTTATCTCCCAAGTTATTTTTGAACTACATTAGACTGATTTTCTGTTTTAATAGTGTGAACTTTTAGGTTTCCCTAAATAATTCCACACTTTCTTTGGTTTGTTTCCAATTTCAGAACGTGGTGATGTTGCCAATTGAGTTTGTCACATCTGTGCAGTCCAGCCAGCATTTAGCTGACCTGCCTCAATATATGGTTGAAGAACCAGTCAGCCTATTAAGATTATTTTATCTCACATCACTGATGAGAATGGGTTTTATTTTTTTGTCTGTGGAAAGAGGGCTTTCCAGTTAAATCCAGTGTGCTGGTACTCTTTTGTCTCCATAATCAGGCAAGCCAAGTTCTGCATCTGACCATGTTCCAGAAAGGGTTTTTTACTCTATCAGTAATGTTATTAACCTTTCCCACCACTTCAAAAGACTTTCCCGACAATCCTGCACCTGCTAATATTTAACAAGAATTAAGAAGATGGACTGCAAACCTTAAGTAAGTGTTTACAAAAGTTTTTATAATAACTTATATTTGGAAATCCTTGACAAGATACTGCTGTACAAATTCCCCATGTGATGTAAATTATTATTGACCCACTGAGTATAGACAACGACTGCTTCAGCCTCTTGTTCAGAGCTGCCCTCCCCAAAGTCTATAAAAACATCCAAAAAAAATTCCAATTTTTCATTTGGGGAGATTAAGTCAGATTCTATACCAGGTTGTACAGGGAGGATAAGTACAGCAAGTGTGTAACTTATTCACTAGCTGTTTCAACATATTAGTAACCTACACTTCAATATCCCTTCGAATCTCTCAGCCTAACTCTTTGCTTTACCTCATTTAGTTCCACAAATCCTTAAAATTAGAATAAATAATTTTTTCCCCTGTCTGACAGTATGTTTGTCCACCTTTGGTAGTCAGTGAAAGATAACTCCTGCCACTGTTTCAACCTCTGCATTAGGAAAAGAACTGCCTTTGAAGAAAAAATAATGTCATATAATCAGAATCACAGTTCTTCCCCTTTTGTGGTGATCATAGAATAAACCAATAACATCCACCAAGTCTCCCTAAAAGGGGGTGAAGGCAGTTTCAAGAAAATCTCTCCTTTTTCTTCTGACATGTCTGACAAAGTCAACTTCTGATAATATACAATAGTTTTTTATATGTCTATGCACATAATACCGATATTTGATTGAGCATTTCATAAGCTTTATCTGAGCTATGCATGATACCTGGTACACACTCCTGATGGATTATAGGTATATTTTTCCTAGATGAATGCCTCTGCCTCTCCATATTTTCCATTAAGATTTCTGGCTTGGTGAGAAATCTTTTCCAGTTTCTGAGACAAACTCTGCAGAAATTTTGTTCATACAGATGTTAGGTTCATCCAGTCCTGCTGGATCCTTGTCTGACGTATATCATATTATACTTGAGTATTACTTTTTTCTATTTGTATTGTTACTCCTGTAATACTCTTTTCCCTCCCGTATATATTTGTCTCCCTGAAGTCTAAAGACACACAGTGTGTATTTCTTCCACTGAAAATTATTAGATTAACTGAGGCAGATGGAAAAAAAAAAATAAATCACAACTGTGCCATCTATCACCTAGGAAACACTTCATGTCCTTGACATGCACATGCGTTTTTCTCCTGTGATCTCACATCCCAAAGCTGTGCATTGGAGCTATGCATCTTCTAGTCATTGGAGAGAGAGATGCAAGAAAGTTTTAGTCTAGGAGACTAAAACAAAACCATAATAGATGTTCTTGTGAAGTACTTCTGTGTTGCTTTGTAGCGGTCTGACATTTACCATCTTCACAGGATAAAAGGATTCCTGAATTGAAAGCATGAATTCTTACAGTTGAAGATAGGGGTTTAATTATCCACCTGTAGTAACCAGGTGAATATAACAAGGGTTCTGGATCTGAAGCACAGAGTACAAGTAATACTGGGATTTCACTAGCATGGAAAATAAGAGATTTCTGTTGAGAAAAAAAGTGCAAATAGCTTTTGAAACAGTATTGTTCATTACATGCACTTAAAATGTAATTTTATACCACCAATAGAAAGCACTAACTGCCTGAGATACCAAAACCACGTTTGATTTTCTGGTTTATTTTGTGCCTGTATATTGCAATGTGTGTCAGTCTGTAAATTCTCAGAAAAAGAACATCTTTGTGTAAGATGCAGGACTATGCATATTAATTGCATATGCTAAATATTTGCAATCATAGGAAAAGAACACTTATTATTGTAGCAGATATTGCGTAAGGTAGTACCCAAGGGCATTAGTGGTTAGGATAAAAGCACAGGTACATACAACTTCATATTATGTGCATATGACAGATTTTCTGGTCAATTCTGGGAAGGAAAAGTACAGTATGGTAATGTGGGTAGCTCAGAAGGCCCAGAAGTATTTGTACTTTGCTGTGACCTATTATGTTATATGTTCGTCAAAATATATGAAACTGAAAAATTCTGAGTTTGTAATTTTTTTTTTTTTTTTTTTTTGGTGATAGCTCATAGTTCTGGCAGACAAAATCAGTATACTAAGTATAATAGCTTAGTACTGCATTTCCTTACCACCTAAAATATTAATACAAGATTGACTAAATATATCTTCTAAAGTCTATATGGCCCAGAGGTTATTAAGAAATCCTGGTTTTGTCTTCAGGGGGTTCAGTCTACTTTTCATACCTGCAGATAGCTTTTGTGCTCAGCTTTTGAAGGGTAGATAATTTTCAAAGCAAAGGCAGAGGAATGCTAATAAATCACATCTTTATGAAATATTCATTAATTCAGTTTGTTCTTTAAAAGGCTGCTGCCAAGGCAGCACAGGGTGACGAATTACATTTTACACACACAGGAAATGGTTGACAAGATACATTGTCTATATAGAGCGTTTCCTGAATGGTCACACACAAAGCTAACCAACAAAAGTTGTTTACAGTATTAAGCAAGAAGGACAAAAATGCAGCCGTCTATATCATTGCCAAGTTCCTGCACCTCCTATTTTATGAAGAGTTTTTCCTTCTGGCTTAGTTCTACTTCTTCCTTGTAACAAATTTTGTTCTTATGAGGTGCTTTACTTAGAATGCCAGTGAAATGAAGTCAGATGGTAAGAAAAAAGTGAACTAGCCTTATGGCTTTTGTTACATTTTATGAGAGGATGTAGACTTGCCTTAAGGTCTCTCTTATTCAAGTGTCAGCAGCCATCAGAAACACACTGCACAAAAGCTGAATGTTCCTTCACTAGAGAGTGAAATGGAATCTCTTTTTTGATTGCCTCTTTCATCTCTTTAGCATTCTGAAAGCAACCCCTGGGTAGCAAGGACACTGGAATCAGTATGACTATGCCCCATCTTGCCCACAGTTGCGCCCTAACACAACATCATGATAAAGGATGCTGGTCTTGTGAAATCACTTCAAGGGCACATCTTTCATTACAAGGTACATATCTTTTGACTGGCTGAGTAAAAGAGGAATGACACAGATTTATAAAGACTCAAAGGCAAAGTCTACAGAAAGTAACCATTAAATTATAATGGAAATCTTTCTCTTCAAGGGAATTTACAAAATGTACAAGAACTGGGTTTTGTCCTGGACATGAAAGGAAAGACAAGATGCACAGACTGTGATTTAATTAGACTGCATCTTTATAACTCATCTGGGAACTATGCAGGTCATCTTGATTATTTCTAATTTCTGGAGGGCAAAGACCACCATACTCAAACTCCTGGACCTTTAACAGGACATTTAGAGACTTACTGCTCTCTGCTTATATAAAGGTGAATAACCCCTAATCTATCTACATATCATATATATCTGTAGTGCCCAATTCTGTTCTGCAAATTTCTTGTTGATAGCTCTATCCAGGACTGTTCTCAATCCCCATAAACTGAGAATGAGATGCTGTATGAGTTTTCCTTGATAATGCCTCAAGTTATCTTTGTTCACTCAAAGCAGATTCCTAAGCAGCTCATTCTCTTGTCTAAATATACATATGTCTGGAAAGAGGAAAATTTAATATTTTCTCATTTATTCATATCTATATTTTATTTAACATTAGAGCCCTTATATATGGGAAAAAAAAAATCTGTGTAGAATTGAATCATCCCACAAGCAGTCAGGAGTCTCGGAGAGTATAGGTAGTGTTTTCCCAAGCAAAGCTTCCTAGCAAGCCAGCAGAGTGTCTGTGAAAAAAAATATTCTTGACTTTCTGTCATGTACTAGAAGCTCTTTTGTTTGGCAGTAGCCATGGTGTTTATCTTGTCTGTTTCTTTATCATACTTTCTCTGTGGCTACTCTTCACAGCGAGTCTTTCAACTACCTGTTATCCCAAACCTTAACGTAATAAGTTCTTTGCTTTTTAATCTGACTGCAATGCCTAGTCAAGGCTTTGTTTCACTTCTTGGACATGGTGCACACTGTGTCCTCTCTTCTCAAGTGTGTGTTCAGCCTCTGCTGTTGTTTCTGGGTACAGTGCCTGACACCTCCTGTTCCCAACATTCACACACCCTGTTACTCTATATTCCTAACTGGTACCTGATCACAGCCTCTGTACTGTACTTATGATGAAATCGGAGAAATCTGGCTACCCACATCTTTTTGAAGGCACCTCATACTTTTTGAATGTGTTCTATATAACCACATTGCAAATGTTGCAGTTTTTACCTCCAGAGATATAATGACTGAATCAAGATTTTCCAGACTTCAGAAAGGGATAGGTCACTAGAGCGCTTTTTTATTTTGTGGATAATATTACTAGTTTTATTTTGGGCTTATGACTACATCTTATACTTCCAAAATACACACACAGTATGTGAGAACAAGATGGATGTCCTACCTTGAAAAGAAAATAAGCTGTTTTTAATTTTCATACTAGCTTACTGCCCATAACCAATATTTGTGCTTGATTTCAAAAGTCTTAAAAAAAACCCAACCAACCCCCTGAACAATACATTTTGTATTAGGTAGAGGTGGAAAAAGTTATGCGAATGCCTATCAGTATTTTAAAATTGGGAATATCTGTTCTTTTCTTAGTTTTGTCACAACGAGACACTGTGTGGTTTTATAGCTGGTAATTGATGTGAAGATTTTGAATTCTGAATGAAATCTGTGGTGGTAAACAGTGTATACTAGACTTTTTTTTTTTTTCAAGAAATATAGATTTATCTACTAAAGATAAGATCAGAATCTAGTCACATACTTAAGGAACAGCTTGAATGGGTTTTATGACTTCAATCCATTTGAAAGTGCTTATGTGAGGCCTAACCCAGCTGATGAGTAAACAGTTCTTGTTTGCACATAAATATGCAATACCTTCAGTTTTGACAATTAACATGTATGTAACTAAGAAAAAAATAATTTTAATTAGCAATTATAACAAAACAACTTGTGTTAAGAACAAGAGAGTAAGGTATTCTTATATGCTCCTTTTTCATATTCATATGAGTTTCTGTTAACTTATGTACACCCCATGTATTTTGGAGCAACAAAATTCAGGTCCCTAACCATTTTGGGTCAGATTCTCTTGAAATTCACCATTGCCACTACACAGAAGTTCATGAGCATAAAACAGAGGAATTGACAACTAACTGTATCCAGAAAAAGGGCAAAAATTTTCCTTTATAGGGCAGGGTCATAAGCAATGAATCGAGACTGTCAATATTATTGAAATGCATGATAATTAAAAATAAGAAGTCCAAGAATTAAGTTTAATGGGAAATGTTCTGTAGTTTGTTTCAGTTTCTAAGGTCGAATTTTAACAAATTCAAACAAACTTTCATTTGAATCATTTCAGCTCACTAGGGAACACACATCATTGAAGTATCACTGAAGCATGTCATCTGGCTTTTCTTCTGCTCATAATCTCCTACATCCTTGAAATGTCCCCTTTACTGAGGTTACAAAAAGAGAGGTAGAGGAACTAATTTGGATATCCATATGCCTTCAAGCAATTGTGGGAGATTTTTGTTCCCTTGACACCATCTAGGCTGGACAAACTGAGCCAGAAAATGTGTCCCTGAACATTTAGTCCTCTATGCTGAGTGAAGATAGCGTCTCATTGGACAAGGCATGCCCTTTATAAAGTTTGCTACAGAATGGTCAAACAAAATAGAAAGTTAAATAACAATTAAAGTTTTCATAGATTCTACATGTTTAAAGCACAAACTAAATTTGATTCTTTTTCTCCAAATTTAATCTCTTTCCATGTATCTTTTGTTTTTAGTCTGATTATAAATAGTACTAGCTAATTGAGGTCATTTGAATTAGAGCTTCTGATACCAATATTCAAATATTTGTATTTGTTACTGACATTAACATACTTCCCTTGTTTTACTTTGTGAACAAATATCTTCAGGGTAAATACTGCATTGAAAATCTGTATCTGAACTAATGGCATGAGTTCTGTTTTAAAATATGTATACTGATTAGAAGTTTGGGGTTTTGTTTGTTTTCTGATTTTTTTTGTTGTTTTTGTTTTGTTTTTGTTTTTTTTTCTTCTTTTTCTTTTCCTGTTTTGGATAAGTAATTTGGGAATACAAGCATACAAATATTACATTATAGATGGGATTTTATCTGAAAATTGTCTCCAAAAAAATGAAAGCCATATTCACCACTAAGCATTACCACAAAATTTGGGATGAGAATTGGACCTGGGTGCAATAGGCATGGGACTATAATCAGTTGGTATTTTTTCTTATATGAGCAAAGTATTATGAAGATCATCCCTTTGTCGTGTTTCTTCTCCCAAAAGAAGCAGCACAGAATGCAGTGTACACTAAATAAAAAGCCTAAGATACATGAATCAGTATCAGTTTCCTTCTTTGGACCCTTGAATAACTTTGAAAGAATTGCTTGAAATAAATAACTTGGAAAGAAAAAACCTTGAAAAATGACCTTGAAAGAAAGATTCTGTCTTTTGTAAAAAAAAAACTAAATCATGTCTAACCTGTGTTTTTGGGCTGATTCACCTATGAGCATGTTGACTTGATGATTTAGCAGAACAATAACAATGCAAATACTAGAATTTGGAGCAGCCTTCATTACCAATCCAAGAATAAATTGTTCATTGGACAGATTGCCCTTCTTGGAGAAAGTGAGAAATAATCTCTCTTCCATTAAATCCAGCTTTTTCTCTGAATGTTATATTTTCTGCAAAGAAAAAGGGTGAGTATGTCATATCCAAGTTGTGCTTAGTCATTGTTTGAAGAGCTAGATTGAAGGTTTAACTGCTGTGACATACTGCTTCTTACTTAAGTAAGTGCTCAGAGGTTTCTTTCTTGTTTTCTTTATTGTTGCAGCCCTCTTTTTGCAAAGAAATACAGAAGTGCTACTTCTAGAATTTGATGTCTATTTTCATAGTTGGAGTTTTCACATAGATTTATAACAAAGGTATTGTTAACAGAAAGGATGCTATATGATTCATAGTTGTACGTTATTATTTGCTAGGTTGTGATAATGGGAGTGATAATTATGTTTTGAATGTCTGGAAGTGGCATTGCCTTGGAATTGGGAGCTCAAGAAAAGAAATCACAGAATAGTTCAGCTTTTTTTTGTTTTCCTTTTTTAAACCTCATCAGTACCTTGTGATCCAGAGATTATTTTCTCTGCTAAAGAGTCAGGGATTTCTGAAATGTTGGCTCAGAAAAAAGTATCCAAAGACCCCATCTGTTATTCAATTCTAACACAATTTGGAGTAAAAGGATCTAGTGCAAGCTGTTTCCATATCCTGAGTCAAAGAACAGGTAGGAAGAAAACATTTCCTGCTTCACAGGTGTGGACCCTAACCTTTGTTTTAGCTAATGTATAGGAAGAAAAGTGTTAAAATCCTCTAACGATCCCCTTCACTTTTTCTTGTTTGCTCACGAGTTCATGGAGAGATGCTGAAGCCCCCAGGTGAGGTGAAAAGAAGGAATCTTCCCTAATGCTATTTCATTTAACCAGTTTGGAAAAGCAAATAAAGCACATCACTTACATTTGAAAGTCAAGGTTTTCCTGTGTGCTGGTTCATAACCATTGTAAATGTCTGGGATATTTGAAGGTATAGAAAGTTTCAATATGAAAACAAAAGTGGAGATATACCTTTTGTCTGTAATCCTTCATCCCCCCTACCACTAAAGAGTCCCTTTAGTACTATACCCTCCCAAAGTCTATTCTTTTCCCATAAGCCATCATCTCAGTATCTAAACCTCCATGCTCTTCCACCAATCCCTGTTGCAGTTTCTTCACTCCACTTTCTACCAAAGCCACCCAAGAAACAAAATATCCAAACATCATAGTTAATGTACTGAAATGTCTTGACCTTTATTTCACTTATTGAAAATAAATCCATCCCCCCCTCTCCCCTTCCCCCATCTTTCATCATCCTTTGAGTTAATCAGTCTTGACTGATTAATGTTATCTTCCAGTTTAATCACCCAGGTAGAAAAATAGTATCAGACTCTGCAATGACCTATACATGACTAATTCTTTTAAGATGGATGTGCAAATTGGCAAGGCTCATTTTCTCTCATATAACATTCAGCCCCAACAAAAACAGATGGTAGTAAAATGCCTACAAGTTGAATGGGACCTCTGATAAGACTGGTTCAATATAATGGCACAGGATTGTATGTCTGGTTCAGTGATCACAGTATGACCCTTTAAGCCAACAAACTATTTAGCAACTGGCTGCCTGCAAAGCTTTTTTTTCACCCTTTCTGTACACAAGCCTTCCCATCATTTTGTTGAATGTACATGTAGCTTTCTAGAGACAAAAACATCATATAAATGGCATTTTCAAGTTTGCGCCCTGGAGGTAATAGGCAATGTCCACTAGCTGTGGAAAACTGAGTAATTAAACTTAGTGATGGGACCATTAGAACACTGTTTGGGCTCCTATAGCACTACAGTTTTTAAAAGGACTTGTTTTGTTTATGGAAATTTTGATGCAATTTTGGTTCACCTAAAATCACAGTGACAGGGAAGAAACAGTTTCAGGGAAATCAAAATGGAAAAAAAGAATACGGAGGAGATGCCTTTTAAGCAGAAGGATTGTTTTCAGTCTTAATCATACAAAGCTATGCTGTGATTTTTTGTGCCTCTGTGTGTTCTTGAAATTTTTATTCTCTGCTAGATAGCTAACAAAAATTAGACATGGGACGAAAACAATGTCTTGCTGAATATCAATGTTTGGGAGAATCAAATAACTGATGCTTTCAGTCAGGAAACAAAATCTGAGTATTTATAGCATTTTATAGAAATTTGCAGCATCTATTTTTTTATTATTATTTATGGATATTTTTCTAATGTATTCTAATGAAGCAGATGTGAAATATTGAAAAGCAAGCTACAAAAAATAGCTTAGATATCAGGCACCAGAGATATTTAGGATATTTGTGGTTATTGAACAAAATGCATAAGTATGTTTTTGTGTGAGTGTTTCTATATGCGTGTGTGAAAGAGAGAGCAGAAATAAAATCTACCATTTCTTTGTTGCATTAATCTGTTCAGTGCCTAAGCAATTCTCTGAGGAGCTTGCTGCATGAAAAGCCTACTTCTGATTTTGCTATGTTGCTGTAATAGCAGAAGTAAAGATACAGCAGAAATCTACTAATGCTCAAGATTAACAGACAGCATTTTTTAAATTTTATCACACCCGTATGCTCAATTAATTTCTTATTTTAGAACCTAAGTGTTCTAGTTAATGACTGAGTCTCCGAACATTAGCGTTAACACTGCTGTCCTAAGCCACTACCATTAGCCTGCAATGCAGCAAATTGTTGACAGCTATAACAAAGCATCACGTCTTGCTGCCTCGTAAGCCCAGGATACTGAAAGGCTCTCAATTACTGCACTGTTGAGCAAATACTGTTTCTTTTTAATATCACCACTCGAAACAATCAGAACAATCAGTTGGTCACCTGGAATTGATTTCCACTATTTGCTTTCTTAAGTAATACCTATGAAGTCTGCTTACCTGCCAAATATTTGAAGCTATTTGTATCTAATTGGAGTCTATGATCCATGAATGTGCAAAAAAATATAGGCAATTTCTTTGTCATGTAAGTGATCTTTTATCACAGGGTAGTAAATACTGCTGGATGACATGTTGCTGTATCCTTACGTCACTTCAACTGCTGTTTCACAACATTATACAGATGAAACACAGTAGTTGCTGTATATCTACTGATTTTCAACTCTAAATTAATTTAATCTGCAGTGCAGCATCATTCTATGAACCAAAAGCTGTACATTAAACTGTTTTTCCAGAAAAGTCTGATTTGTTTGAGTTTCCCCTGTTTATACCTATATAAATTGAATCTTAGCCTTATGTGGAAGCATCAGTGCTTTAAAAGTTTTAACCAGATCAAAACAGTGATTCACTCCTGTGCAGCTAGCTTTCATGTCTAATGGCTGCTCATATGCAGTGACCAGCAAAACTACAAACCAAATATCACATTAATATCTTTAAAAATAGGGCACTTCATGAGAAGTAATTTCCGCATTATTCAATGGCAGGAACTTATGAAAGCTAGAAACAAGGCTATAAGGATTGTTGGTCTGAACTGATGGAACATTATCATCTTATCTAGCTTTTTTCATATTGGTCTGGGCTTTTTTTTTTTAATTGAGTGTCTGTTGTAAATACTAACCCCACCTTTGTTTCCATTAATAAATCTTGTTGTTCATTTCAAGAAAGCAGAAAAATCTGGCGAATACTTTTAAAGCATTCATAAATATATGTTCATACTGTAGTCTTGTCTCTGGGAACACCAGAATCAATAAAGAGCAGAATATAAAGATTTGGTTTTGACGAAAAAATGTAAATACGAAACACCTCAAGCTGCAGTTTCAAGTACACTGTCAGGTAGCACTACTACCTCAAGGAGCAGTCCTGACCTCCTTTTCTACCTGACATCTTATTCTCACCCTGATTTGCTTCCTCCCTTGGGCTAGCAGAAATGTTTGCTCTGTTGCTCATTGGACTAGATCGGGGAACCAATCAGAGGTAAAAATGTCTTTTTTTTTTTTCCAGATTAATTTTAACTCAGATCAGATTCTCAATTTGGTTCACCACAGGACTGCATGAGCAGGAAAAGGCTGTGGGAATGGAAGGGTGAAATGCCAATTCATGTAGCATGTGTATTGTCTTAAGCTGTGGCTCCAGAGTCATCAGGAATTTTCTTCATTCTTGCTGTTCACATATACAGAAACCTTCTGTTTGAGCCCAGCTCCTTGATTTAACTTTTGATTAGCTAAGGGTTCTTTTTACTGAATAACCAGTGAATGTCCCCAGCTATCTATACCATCTTTACTCCACAGATATACACATAAACTGTATGATTCATAGTAAAGGTATAGAATAGCACATAGACAAAAAGTGTTCAGTCTCATCATATCAGCAGGTATTTTACAAACTCTCAGAAACTTAATGAGATCCATTTAAAAAATATTTTTTTTTCTCAGCTCTTAGTGAAGCTTTGCCAGAGAACCTCTCTGCTCCAATGGAAGCTGCCTTTTGTCTCTATGCCTAAAATTATTCTATGCATTAAAAAAGAGTGTTATAACTTGGACTTGAACCAGTTCTTTGCAGAAGTCACTAACACTGACTTACAAAAAAACCTAGGATATCAGTATTCTTTGAGACTGAGAAGTGAGTTAAAATGTTTCAAATTATGGTACTGTGTTTGGTTTATGTGGCAAGGTTTTGGTAGCAGGGGTGCTGCAGGGGTGGCCTCTGTGAGAAGAAACTGAGGACTGTCTGCTTGTTGGGCACAGCTAATTCCAGCTGGCTCCAAAATGAGCCCATTGCTGGCCAAAGCTGGTCCCAGTCAGTGACACTTGGGGTGCCTCTGTGATAATGTATTTAGGACAAGGTAAAGAATGCTGTGCAGCAACAGTGAGAGAGATTAACAAGAAAAGTGTGATAGAAACAGCTCTGCAGACACCAAAGTCAGCAAGAGAGGAGCTGGAGGAGGTGCTCCAGGCACCACATGAGAGATTCCTGCGCAGCCCGTGGAGAATACCATAGTGAAGCTGATTGTCCCCTTGCAGCCTATGGAATACCACATTAGAGAAGATACACGCACTGCAGCCAGTGGAGAATCTCATGCTGGAGCATGTGGATATGCCTGAAGGAAGCTGCTGCACATGGAAAGAAGTCCATGGTGGAGCAGGTTTTCTATCAGGAACTGTGGCACATGGGGGACTCATGCTAAAGCAGTCTGTTCCTGAATGATTGTACCCCATGGAAAGGAGGAGACAAAAAGTGTGAGGTGAAGATGACAGGATCTGCATGATGAGCTTGAGCAACACTCTGAATGCAAGCTATGAGACCTTGAGACCACAGAAGCCGGTGGCCGATAAGCCAGGATGGTGAAAGACAGGAAATGTAACAAAGAATTTCAGTTGAAGGTCAGGGAATGTGGTAAGATATGAAGCAAGAAGGCTGAACGGTCGTCACATGAGCAGCACGTGATCAGCATTATGATTGGACTATTGTATGTGTGTTTAACCAATGGGATATTCCCAGAACCCAATGAGATTGAGCATGGCATGCTTGTGCATGTTGGGAAAGTACTGAATGAGGGAATAAAAGCTTGATTTTAATAAAGCTTGGTCTCAGTATCCTCACTGGCCTGAGTCTGTGTCTCAGTACACCACAAACGGCGCCCAGTGTGGGGCTTGACAAGTAGCTGTCAATCCGGTGGCGTAGCTCAGCCAAACTATGGGACTACACACTGAAAGGTAGTGTATCCAGTGTGCTCAATTACTTATCGCAGGATGAAGGTAAGTGGCTGAGAACTATGGGGACTGCTTTAACAAAAGAGCAAAGAAATGTTTTACAAGTCTTTACTAATATTCTTAAGAAGTATGGGAAGAAAGTAGACAAGGAAGAATTGAAACATGTTCTTCTATGAGCATCAAAAGCTGATCCATTGATTAATTCCACTAATACTTATACCCCGGAGGTTTGGGACAAAATTGGCATTAATCTGTAGGACTGCGCCACAAAAAATGATAAGATTGCCACCCTTGGCTAATTATTTTTGAAACTTTAAAAGCTCATGTTGACTTACAATCAAAAGAAGTAGAAGCAGCACCTTCGGCTCCCTCTCCGCCCCCTCCTTTGGCAGACTCTGCCATAAGACCAAAAACTCAGCCTGCTGCTGCTGCTCCTGCAGTTCTGCCTCCTGATAATTCCTGTGATGACCCACATGACCCTTTTGACCCGGGGCCTATTGATCCAGAAAAGGAGCCTGATTTATATCCCCCAGACCCTCATGATGAATGGGCAGCTGTAAAGGGAGAAGCGAGACGAGCGGGGGATACAGATGTATTGTGTGCTTTCCCTGTGGTGTATGTGCCTGATCAAGATGGGAAGGTCTCTTGTATGCTCTTATCAAGGATATCAGGTGAACAGTGATGGACTGTGGGTTTGGGGTCCCATATACAACCCATTTGATACAGTCTCTCTGTGATACTCATGTATTTACCCCACATGATTTTAAAAAGTTGTTTCGTTTGATGATAGACATGCAATACACTATGCGGGAGTCAAAAATGAGACAGCTTGCAGGCGTCCAGGCTACTGAAAACAGCTCTGGGGGCGCGTGACCCATTGCGAGCAGTCGCTGCTGATGTATTACCGGGGCAAGATGATTATAGTGCCAATGCTGCACAAGCTAGGATTTGCCAGGCAGGCTTGCAGGAAGTTAAACAGTTGGCACTTCATGTTTTGAAAATTGTCCCTGAAGCCAGTAAACAGAGACAGCCTTTTGTTCAAGTCAAACAAGAGGCAAATGAACCATTTATGAAATTTTTAGACCAACTTAATGAGGCTCTGGAAAAACAGATCGATAATGAGCAAGCACGTGAATATATTTTCAAACAACTTGCTATTAAAAATGCTAACCCTGATTGTCAGAAAGTATTATGACTGTTATGAAATCCTAGCATAGATGATATGTTAAATGCTTGCATGAATATTGGGTCTAGACAACATAATTTGTTTCTGATTGCAAAAGCATTTGCAGCATTGTCAGTTAAGTCACAGCAGTGTTTTTTCTGTGGTCAGTATGGCCATCTGAGAAAGGACTGTCCAAAACTAAAAGCAAATAATAAAGGGAAACACCTGGAATCTGCACACACTGTCACAAAGAGCTCCATTTTACAAATCAATGTCAATCAAAATTTGTCCGGAATGGCCAGCCTTTGACCTTACCGGGAAACCCCAAGCGGAGCATAGTGAGGAGTCACACCATGACAACAAATCACCCCTCCAAATGGCCCCCTCGTAGAGCTGCTGCAGTTTGTGCGCCAGCACGAGGCACCACCAGAGTGGACCTGGCCACTTCAGGAGAAACAATAATTCAAGACATATCAGTTGTGCTTATTCCAACTGGCACATATGGCCCACTTGGTAATGGAAAGGCATCATTGTTAATTGGACGCTCCTCTACAACAATAGAGGCTTTTTTGTGTTACTAGGGGTCATAGATGCTGATTTTGAGGGAGAAATTAAAATAATGGCATGGACTCCAATGCTATCATGTGCTATACCAGCAGGAGGCCGAATCGCACAATTAATATATTTTTTACCCCAGTCACCAAGTGCCGCCGACACCGTGCGGGGTTCAGGATGTTTTGGATCCATAGGGATGCCAGAAATTTATTGGACACAACAATTAAATATGGATCGACCCCAATTCTCCTGTATTTTAAAATCAGGAAGGACACAAACTACTTTGCGAGGAATTGCCTATAGTGGAGCAGATGTTACAGTCATTTCTGTGCCATAATGGCCCAATCAGTGGCCTTTAATGGACACTCATGCTTCCTTATCAGGAGTTAGCGGTCTAAGTTCTCCGAAACAGAGCAAAACCCTTATTGTTATTTTTGGCCCAGAAGGAAGATCTATTTTAATCAGGCCCTATATGTTACCTGGATCTTCTACCCTATGGGGCAGAGACTGTCTAAGCCAATGGGGAATGTACTTAAGAACAGATTTTTCCTAGGGGCCACTGTTCTGCAGCAGGTCTGACCTTTAACCTGGAAATCAATGAGCCCGTATGGGTAGATCAGTGGCCCCTTCCAAATGAAAGCTGCTGCAATTACACAAATTGGTGGATGAGCAGCTGAAAGCTGGTTGCATAGTCCCCACAACCAGCCCATGGAACACACCTGTCTTTGTGATTCAGAAGAAAAATAATTCTTGTAGGCTTTTACATGACAGAAGAAAGATAAATGAGGTCATTGAGGATATGGGAGCCTTACAACCTGGGCTTCCCTCGCCAACAATGTTGCCACAAACATGGACTCTTATGGTTATCGACTTAAAAGGCAGTTTTTTCACGATTCCTCTTGCTCCACAAGATGCATCGTGATTTGCGTTTTCTGTGCCTTCTATCAATGCTGCAGAGCAGCATAAATGATATCATTTGAAAGTGCTGACGCAAGGCATGAAAAACAGTCCCACATTATGCCAAAAATTTATGGTGGCAGTTTTAAGCCCCATACGAGAGTATTTTGAGAATGTTTTAATCTACCATTATATGGACGACATCTTAACTGCTGCAGAATCAAAACAACCAACCCCAAAAGTGAAACAGCAAGTGATCCAAGCAGTATCAATGAAAGGGCTTAAAATTGTAGAAGAAAAAATACAAGAAACTCCACCTTGGAAATATTTAGGATGGAAAATATCTGAACAAAATATTCAACGGACAGAAATAAAGACTCTAAATAGAATCATAGAATCATAGAATAGTTAGGGTTGGAAAGGACCTTAAGATCATCTAGTTCCAACCCCCCTGTCATGAGCAGGGACACCACACACTAAACTTTATCGCCCAAGGCGATATAGTGATTTGCAAAACCATAAACTGGATCCGTCCTCTCTTGGAAATATCTACTGAAGAACTCCATTCCGTTTTTAAATTATTGAAGGGAGACCTGGGTTTAACTTCCCTTCAAACGCTTACCCTGTCTGCAAAAACTGCCCTTGATAAAGTGGTTACAAGATTGATCAGTCAAGTCGCTTATCAGTGAAAAATGAACCACCCAATTAGTATTTTTACTTTTTATTCATCTTTTCAACCCTATGGGCTCTCAGCGCAGCGGGTTCTGCAAGACATATATCCATTGATTATCCTGGAATGGATATTTTTACCACATAATTTTGGAAAACAGTTACAAGAGCCATTGAAATGATAGCTATGGTGGTCCAGAAAGCAAGAGAGCAGTTATTGACTCTAGATGGTGCTGAACCTAATATTATCTATCTGCCTCTTGATACAAAACAGCTAACCTTTTTAACTCACCAGTCTTTTGTTTTTTCAGTGTGCTCTAGTGGATTTTACTGGACAGATAACTATTCACTTCCCAGGACACAAAATTATACAATCCCTACACTCTCTTCCCCTTTTACCTACTTCACAATTAGGTATAACACCAATAGCTGAAGCCTTCGCAGTATTCACTGATGGGTCTGGCAAAAGAGGTAGAGCAGTAATAGTTTGGAAAGATAGTGAAGAAAACTGGAAAAGTGATATACGTATTGTCACAGGGTGACCTCAGATAGAACTCTCTGCTGTAGTCTATGTTTTCAAATTATGGACTACTGCAATAAGTATTATCACAGATTCTGCCTGTGTGGCAGGCCTTGTTTCTAGGCTAGAACATGCCTTTCTGAAGGAAGTTTCCAATGGAACCTTATTTGCCCTTCTCTAGGAGCTCGAGTGGCTCCTGGATTGAGTATTGTCACAGGGTGACCTCAGATAGAACTCTCTGCTGTAGTCTATGTTTTCAAATTATGGACTACTGCAATAAGTATTATCACAGATTCTGCCTGTGTGGCAGGCCTTGTTTCTAGGCTAGAACATGCCTTTCTGAAGGAAGTTTCCAATGGAACCTTATTTGCCCTTCTCTAGGAGCTCGAGTGGCTCCTGGATTGACGGGCACACCCATATTTTATACAACACATATGCTCACATATCTCCCTACCCAGACCCATAAGTGAGGGAAATACACAGGCTGATAGGCTTGCAGGTATTATGGTCTTACCTGACCATTTTGCACAAGCTTGTTTATTCCATGAATTTTATGATCGAAATGCAAAAGCTCTACAATGTACTTTTCAGCTGACTCAGGACCAGGTAAGGCAAATCATACAGTCGTGTCCCAATTCTCAACAAGTTTTGCCTGCACCGATGATCGGAACTAATCCTCGAGGTCTTTCGTCACTTGAAATTTGGCAGACAGGTGTTAGTCATGTACCAGAATTTGGCAAATACAAATATGTATGTGTTTCTATTGACACTTTTTCATCTTGTATTTATGCATTAGTACACTCAGGCGAAAAGGCCAAATATGTCTGTCAGCATTTTATTAGAGCCTTTTCCACCCTGGGAGTCCCAAAAACCGTAAAACCCCATAATGGCCTAGGCTATATAGTGCACAAAACATAGGCATTTTTTCAGCAATGGGGAATTCAACATATCACAGGTATTCCACATTCTCCCACAGGCCAAGCCATTATTGAATGTACACATAGCACTCAAAACCATGTTGCAGAAATAAAAAAGGGGAGTTTAGGGTTAACCCCACAAAAGCTTATAGCTAAAGCCTGTTATGTTTTGAATTTTTTAAATCACTGGATGGAGGATGGACCTCCTATACAACGACATTTTGGGGGTTCTAAGGATCTTAAACAGGGAAAAGCTCATGTTAAAGTATGTAACCTTGAAACCCATGAAGGGGAAGGTCCATTCCCTTTAATAACCTGGGGACAAAGCTATGCTTGTGTTTCCACAGACAAAGGACCTTGTTGAGTTCCTGCATGATGGATCTGTCCAACCTTGTCCTCTGCTTCCTGATCGCAGAAGGGCTGACCATGCCATGGATCCCCAACCAGCCGAAAGAAAACGTCTGGGTGACATTGGTGACATGCGACCTGACAGGACACTCTGTGTCTGCCTGTTGCAATGCCTATGAACCCATTTAGCACATGTCTGGTGGGATTGCCATTGGATGATTGGCATCTCGTTGATACATTCCACATTGATTTTATAAAAGATGGAAACCCTGTGGACACATGGGACGGCTGGACGTCAAGACAGCCGTTAATCTCTCTAGAACCCCAAGAAATTGATTTGTTAGGTTCTGTTAAAATGGATGAATGTTTGCATTTTAATTATACAGGTCAGAATCAATCATTAATTCAAATTGTTAACTCTTCTTTGTCTGTCTACAGAAATGCTTCTATATGGTGTAATCATACATCTGTTAACATTTCTTGCTCTTCTAATAGCCCTATTTCACTTCCCTGAGGCATCTTTTTAATCTGTGGAGATCGAGCATGGCCTGGCATCCCTTCTTACCTACAAGCAGGCCCTTGTAGTCTAGGCAGATTAACAACGTTGACCCCAAATATTTCTATGATACTGAATTTTACTAAATTCCACCATATCGGTAGGTTAAAAAGATCTGCTCATACTTTTACTCCCAGCTGCAAAGACATGACTACATTCTGGAGTCCTGCAGACATAATCTCAGCACCCTTTTGTTGCACCAGGAGTAGCCGCTGCAAAAGCTTTTGCAACTCTAAACAAATTAAGATGTTGGCTTGCAAAGCAAACAAATGCCACATCTAATGCTCTTTCCACTCTCCTCCTTGATATAGATTCCATAAGACACACAACCTTACAAAATCAGGCTGCCATAGATTTTCTTCTCCTTGTCGATGGTCATGGGTGTGAGGACTTTGAAGGTCTACTTTGCATGAACCTTTCAGACCACTCTGAGATGGTTCACAAAAGTATACAAACTCTTAAAGAACTTACAGGAAAACTTCAGGTTGAGGATGACTGGAACCCTTTTTCAGGTTTATCTCCTAGAATAGGACCATGGGTAAAAAACCTGATTGCATTAGGATCTCTTGTTTTGTTAGTGTTTATTAGCTTGTTAATTTGTGTTCCTTGTTTAATGAAACTTGTACAATCTCTTATTAATCAAACCCTTAAATGAATATTGATAATGGATGTACAAAACAAAAAAGGGGGAGATGTGGGAGGTGAAGATGACAGGATCTGCATGATGAGCTTGAGCAACACTCTGAATGTAAGCTATGAGACCTTGATACCAAATAAGCCTTGGGCCGATAAGCCAGGATGTTGAAAGACAGGAAAGAATTTCAGTTGAAGGTCAGGGAATGTGGTAAGAAATGAAGCAAGAAGGCTGAACTGTTGTCGCATGAACAGCGCGTGATCAGCATTATGATTGGACTATTGTATGTGTGTTTAACCAATGGGATATTCCCAGAACCCAATGAGATTGAGCGTGGCATGCTTGTGCATGTTGGGAAAGTACCGAATGAGGGAATAAAAGAGCATGATTGTAATAAAGCTTGGTCTCAGTATCCTCACTGGCCTGAGTCCGTGTCTGAATACACCACAGTGAGGAAGAAGGTGCTGCATAGATGAAGTGTTCTGAATTGACTGTAACCCCTATTCCCCATGTGTCTTGTGCTGCTAAGACTGGGGAGGGTGTAGAACTGCTGGGAATGAAGGAGCAAAGATGAATTTGGGAATAAGTGGGAAGACATGGGATGAAGGTGTTTTTATTTGTGTTTATTGTTTCTCACTGTCTTATTCTACTTTTAATTGGCAATAAATCAAATTAATCTTCCTCAAGTTAGGTTTGTCTTGTCCATGATAGTGACTGGTGAGTGACCTTCTTGTGCTTATCTTGATCCATGAGATTTTTCATCTTATTTTCTCCCTCTGCCCTGCTGAGAAGGGGGAGGAAGACACCAGATTGGTCGGTACTTGGCAGCCAGATGAGGTTAACCCACTGGAGGTAGTAATAGTACTAGTTGGAACTGTATGTGCAACACTTTGGTAGAAATGAACAAAAATTAAATCTTGAATTGGTCTTGTAGTATTAAACACACTATTATTCATTCTACAAAAACTTACCTGATTTAAAGTTGAAAATGTACAAGTCTTCTGATTTTCTTATGGCTACTATTTGAATCTAATTATGGTTTAATTATTGGTTGAATTTTTGATTTAAGGACATAGTAGAACTGATTTTCAAGCTTTTACAAGGCATTTGTAAATGGTCTTGGGTAAAAAAAATAGGGTAACTCTCATATGTCAGCTGTTCTTGAGGAACACATGTTCTCTTGGAAACAAATTTCATAAAAAGACCTGCCTTTGTAAGGGTTTAGCTAAACTTTCTAATTCTTTAAAGTAATTCAGGAAAAAGATCTCCTTCAAACCCCAAACCCCAGAATGCCACGACCACAGGAATTTATTTTGAATTTCAGTTGAATGTATTGGATTTTAGCATATCTCAAATTCCTTTGATTTGAAACTCAGAGGTTCAAATAGTTTGTATTTAAATTGTTCTCTGTTGTCCATCCCTACTTTCAGTATACTTAAAGTAGAAATAAAGGTGAAAGTCCTAATAGCAAATTAATACAATAGGGACTAATGACCAGCAGATGTTAGTAGCATTATGTCTGTCGTCCAGCACTTCTAACTGGGAAAAGAGTACATTTGTACACTTTCCTTAGAATAGATACATTTATAAGAGCACTCCAAATACATCATAGTGAAATTCACCTTGAGTTTGAGAAAGTCAATATATTTTTTGAGTTTCCTCAAATTCATAGTTAATTTAAAAAGTGTTTCATGAATATCTGGATAGAAACTAAGTAATTAAAAGATTTTAATGAAGAAAATAATTAAGACTTTGGAATGTTTCTGATTAATACACCTGGATTTTATATCCTCAAAGGCTGGTGACAAGACTATCCTGGAGATTTTACTTTATTTTCAAAAAGTGGAATAAAATGTTGTTATTTTGTTGTGGCTGTTAAGTTTTTTTAGAAAGATTTCACATCTCTCAGTTCATGTCTGAGTTGCAACCTTTTCATGTCACCTCCTTGATACAAACTGTTGATGATAAAGCTATTATCCGAAGCCACTGAAGCCATTGCCCTTGGCTTGCCCAGATGGAACCTTCAGCTAGGAATATGTATGCAATAAGGTAACTAGCTTTTTTCTGTCCATTTTTAGCAATACGTAACAAAATACATTATAACAGCTTTATGAAAGTGTTAATAAGTCTTGCAGCTTGAGGAGTGAGTGCATATCCTGCAAACATTAAGTATTAAAATAAACACCCTTTGTAAAGAGAATGTGAGGTGTTTTTGCAGTGAGCTCATAAGTAATTTTTAAAAAGCATCAAAATTAAACTGACTTCACAGAGGGGTACTTTTTTAATTTTTGAAAAATGAGATGTATTACTAAACCTGCTTTCATTAATACATTAATGTGTATTATAAATATGCCTCCACATGCATTCAATTTCAAAACTGCTTAAATTCAATAATTTGTATTCTTAACTACCAAAAAGTTTAACTTTTCA
This sequence comes from Nestor notabilis, assembly GCF_000696875.1. NCBI lineage: Eukaryota > Metazoa > Chordata > Aves > Psittaciformes > Psittacidae > Nestor > Nestor notabilis. Next base: position 56,333 of record NW_009944824.1, read on the forward strand.
AAGTATACGATTAGTACTACTGCTAATCAGCTAGACAAGTAAGAAAAAAGTGTTATTGACTTCTCAGAGACTAATAAACTCACCTACATGTTCTGATATATAGAGCTCTCATAGTGTGAATGGACTGGAGAGTAATCAAAATGCAGTAAAACACTCCTCAATTTAGAAGATGAGAACAGAGCTGAAACACACACTAATATATTAAGTCTTATCATCACAGATGAGACAGAGCTTAGCTCTTAAGTAAAAGCTAATTGTCAATGCCCTTCATACTAGGTAGAAAAAGTAATTGTAATGCTGTTCACACATCTTTCAGATAGCTCTCATCAGTCTTTAAGGTTTCTCAGAACATGTCTTTAAGGTTTCAGCTCTGCAAAGGAAGTGCTTATAGTCAGAAAAAAAGGAACCAGTCTTTTCAATCCACTCTAGGCTGGCAGACTTTGAAAGGACTTGGGACTCAGGACTCACTATTTGAAGTTCGAAAAAGCACCTGTATAGGCAGGTAACTAGCAAAATGATGATAAACTTCAGAGAAATTAGAACTGAGTGGTCACTAAATGCATGTTACAGAATATGTATTTAAAAATATATAAACAACTGTTCTTTAATGCCTGGGTTATCCTATTAGCTTAACTAGTTCTGCCTTCATTTTTTTCATATTAGCTGACTGACATGTTTTTTTCTAGGAAAGATTAATTTGTATTATAATACTTTATATCTAGAATATATTTTACACATTAGTTACAGTGCAAAATGTTTCATAAACGTTATTGATCCAAACTTTTTATTTGTATGTATTAGTAAAAATTCACAGTAAAACTGAAAATTACATGCACAGGGAATGAAATGTATTTTGATTACAAAAGGTGGCTTAAAAAGCTAACATTGATTTCTTCTGGATCCACGAAGCTGGACTATGGTGAAATAGTGCACTGCAGTTTTACCCAAGAGAAAGGTATTAAGACTATTCTGCCTCCCTGATTTTTAATGCTTTTTCATATCGTAATTTAATAGGCTCTTTCAACTTAAATATATTTTTGTTTTCAATAGTTCTTAATTGTCTAAATTTTAACAAACCAGTACTATATTGTAATATCTGATAGATGTTCAGAAGAAGCTGCTGTTCACAGGAATAACAAGGAAAATCTGACTTCTTTGTATAAACAGTAAGAAAAACTTGACACAGATATTTCAGTATCTGAATTGACTTAAATTTTTTGTATAGAAAAAAAACGTATCAGTTTTGGGGATTCCTTTCCTTACACCCTAAAGCTATTGTTGTCTTAATAAATCAAAAGTGAGGTAGGTATAAGTTATGTAACTGTAAGAATTCACTTGCTTATCAGAGACAGTATGATTGAGACCATGGAACAGATATTGAGTCTAATATTAACTTTATAAATGAGAGAGATCAGAAAGTCGATGCAAATCCGACTTGTGTTTGAACAAGAAATACTGGTGAGTTTGATCTGGTTCAAACTGACTTGGTCAAAAGATTTGCAGATGCATACAATTAGCTGGTCTCATATTAACAATTTTGAATGACCATCTCGTATATTCAGGACCCATGTAAATGTGTAAGCCTGCTTCTGTCCCTCTGTAAGTTCGGCAACTGACCATTAAGTGATCACAGTGTGTTTGTTAAAAGAAACTATGGTCTAACACTGTTGCATGAAGAAAGTAGAAGGCAGGACCTTCTCAAAAGAACTAGAGGATGACTACAGACATGACATAAATGAGGTGCCTTTTTGAAAACTTAAAGGAGATTAAAATTCAGATGAGTTAAGAATCCTGATCGTAGACACTGATCTTCAGTGTTTCCCAGTGCAGTTTTACTTTTCATAATCTTTGAAATCATTCTGAAGATGAGGTATGCTCACCCGTTATGGTCATATCTTTTCAATAAGTGGAATGTGTCACTGTTTCTCTTGAGCTTCCATTCCACTTTGGTAGTCTTCAAGTTTGCTGAAGTTCATCTGTAGGAACATGTGTGTGTTAAGGCTGTATATTTCTTCCTAGTTACTTACGTTTGAAGTATTTTCCTCATATTTATTGATATTAATACAGTGAAATTTATGAGATGATTTCAGGATATTCTCTAAGGTTTGTGCTGGCTCTCAGACATTCGTTTGTAACAGTATGGTTGACTGAAAAAAACGCACCTATCTAAAATCTGGAACTTATATATAAATGACATACCTGAGTCAATAAGAATGAGAGGTAATTATGACGTTTTCACTGCTTGAAAGACTGTAATGAGTTATATGGTTATATCAGTGGAAAGCTAGAGTCTGAGAAGGGCAATACTAATTAAATTACTTCAATTATTTCAATGTCTGGTGACTGTGCAAAAGAACAAGATGTGGACTTATAGAAGACATACCTGTTACACAGGCCTTTGGGTCCACACCAGATTCCTTGTTCACAACAAATATTAAGCAGGCGTAAGAGTACAAGATCATTTTGGAAGCACAAAAGATTTTGTAAATATTCACTACTGGAAGACTAAACCATGATCCACTTTCAAACCCTTTTATATTAGCTGCGATAGGAATATAGCTGTAAGGGTTGTCTGAGAAGGTTAATCTTTGTAACTATAATATTTCAGACAGTAGTTAAGGCAGCAGCTAAGGCTGACCAAATTTATTAAAAAAATAAATCTATAACCCCTCTGCCAGTCTGATTTATCACATCTGAATTTTCATTCAAAAAAAAAAAAAAGAAAACTTCAAAATTCTTTAAACCCCCTGAATTTAGTCTTATTCTTTCAGAGTTAGCCTTTATATGATTTCTCATGTAGCAAAGAGTAAATCAACAAGCAGTTATCCCAGTATCAGTTCTTTTCTGCATATTGTGAGGTCCTTTCTTGGGGTAATGTTGACTTCTAGCTCACTTATGGGAGGACTTTATAAGATCTATTCTCAGGTGGCTGCAAGTAAAAGATTAAAATCAAAATAAATGTCTAACAGATTAATTTTTTTATTATTCTCCTAACTGTCTGATTTTTTTTCCCAAAGGAAAGGTAATTAAAGTGATAAGCATGCATTTGGTTTTTAGTCTAATCTGAATGCTGAAATTAGGAGAAAGAGTCTCTTCAGCTTTGAATGCAATCTGATACATGACTGTTTCCATGCTGCCTACTAATAAATTAAATACTCTTTCAGTGCAAATGCAGACTTGTGAATTTCCTGCTTTACTAAAGTATAGAATGTTCAGAATATACTTGAGAAACTGTTGACAATGCAGATGAAAAAGAAGACAAAATGAGATTTGTTTATAACAGAAATCTTACCTTTTTCTACACAAAATTCAAAAGAGCAAAGCCATCAGAAACTAGAAAAGGATCTAAAACAACACTGGAGAAATTATAAGTGCATAACCCAGGAGCATGAATAGGGAATGAATAGGGAGCTGATTGGTTTTGAAATGAGAATCTAAAATGATATGGTTACAAATTACAAGGTATATAAAATGGAGTGCAGCTTAAAGTGCGCTGAAGACAAACACGGTAATAGCATGGGGAAAGGAATTTTAAGAGTAAATGGCAAGATTAAGCTTCCTTTGTTCTTTTGTAAGAATACACAACAAGTATTTTCAGGTGCGATAGTATGGCCAGTAACAGCTAAAGCTACCCCGTCTCCTGGCATTGTTCTACAAAATACATGAAATACATATTGTTTTTCTCTTTGTTTTAAATAGGTAAAATTTGATTCAGTTTTTACCTTTAAAAAGTAAAGACAAAAAGCCACTATTGATGTTATCAAATTTATTGTGTTCATTTTATAGACATTGTTAAGTTTCTGAAGTTTCTCATCTTTTGAATAAAACTTATAAAGATATGAGTTTGGAGTCCAGGTCTGGAAATAACAACGTTTGTATACTGAAATAGGAACAGCTGAAGTCTTACTGAAACCTTGGTTTCCAAGTAGCTATCAGACAGGTTCTGATAATGTGGAGAGAAATTTAAATAATACCTGTTTTTCTTGTATCTGTCAGTAGATTAGGAAAAGACCTTATTTTTAAATGAAAATAAATTTACAATTAATAAAGATAATACAAAGTAAGAGTTACTTCAAAGACTCCTTTGCCCATGAACCTCCTTTTCTTCTTCTTTTGACTGGCTGACTTTTCCATGGATAGTATTTGTTCAATTTGTGTGGTCTTAGCTGTAAGTTACAGTCCTCTTAGGAGAGAGACTACACTAGATGACACCCTCTGGAAAGACCTGGAGTTTCTTCTTTCTCTTGGGCACAGCTGAGCCTTCAAAGGTTCCAGAGACTTGCAAAGACTTCTAAGAGTCTTGGCTAGGAAGGTATTGCTTTACTTACATTTTTTATTTCTGTTTATTTTCTTTGGTCTAGCCACTGAAATTTCAGCTCTAGCTACTAAGTTCAGCTCTAGTAAACCAATTTTTTCCTATTTGTCTTTTTATTTTTCAAATATTGTTTTTTCACTGAAAGAAAAGTTCTACCACTTTAAAAATCTACCAAACTTACGTTTTGGTTCTTTTTTTCAAAATCCGTACTACACGAGAAAATGAGAAGATTGCACTTTTAAAAAGGTATCCTTCACAATAGTATGTCTACCTGTCGACACAATTGTAAGATATGAAAGACAATCCTACCACATGGCTTAGCATTGATATGTTTGTCTCAGTTGAATTCTGCATCCATTTTTTATCTGTGTACATCAAGCAAGATTTGAACCACTTGGTTGTTTAAGACAACAAACAGCAGTGATTAAAGGCCTGGAAGATTTTTAAAGAACTATCTAGACCAGAGTTTTGTCAAGAATGACATAGAGATAGCATAGATATTGCAGAAAAAAGAAATAATTACATTATTTTATGATGACAGAAATCTGTCATCATAAAATCATCATAAAATAACTTACGCCAAGATACACTACAGCTGATGTTATAAAAAAAATAGGAGTATACATATCACATGAAAAGTTACCTTTACATAGGCAAAAATATTCAGCTCTTCTTGCTGCGTAAGAAGCCTTTACCTCCCTTCTTTTTAGTGTAATTCTGTTAACATAAACAAAGATTCTCCTGACTGAGAGGTTAATAAAGTCTTCACAACCTCTACATTTACAAAGATGTGGCTTATGAAGTTGATACATACAAATTGACTATGGAGTTCTGATATATAATGATGATGGATAATAATAATAATAATGTTATGTCTGTCCCCCTAAAATCATAAAGTTTCCATATTCAATTTTCATCCTAGCTGCTTAACTGGCAACAGCTGATAATGAGTTTTACCTTTTTGAATATAGTGCTGAGATGAAAATAGTTATGGTTGCTCTTCTTTTTTGGCCAAGGAAATGAATAAATCTTTCAAACACTCATTTTAATCCCTAAACAAGTATCCTGAACTTGACAAGAGTAAATCTAGGCCTTTGTTACTAAAAGCATGTTAGATGCAGCTGCTGAGCATCTTAGTGTCTATATATATACATACACACATACACAAGTATATGAGAACAGTAATATATGTTAGAGTAATATATATTTGAGCTTAAATAATTACTGTTTCCAAAAGGCTAGCATATAAAGTAAGATTATCTATAACTGATGAGTTTAGAATAAAAGAAAATGGAGGATAAGAATGCAGTGGCTCTCTAAGAATACACAAAAGTCATGAGGCAGTAGACATTTAAAAATATTGGGAAGCTATGAATGGTGATTTAGGGGAAAATTAGGTAAAGAAGAAATTATTGTGGGAATGTGAAAGAGGTAGCAGATGAAATAGAGGTCACATGAGGGTGAAAAATGGAGATAGTAAATTTACGATCAAAAAATGAAACATACGTAATGGAAACATCATAAGTGGTTTCAGCACCATGCCCAGTATCTACAAATCTGGAGTCCTAGTATGCCTTTCTGGTTCAAACGAAGTGTGATATTCTTCAGTTCTTTGTCTGATTTTGGTAGACCCACTTATATGAAATAAAAACCTTAATTTATTTTAGTAAAAATGTTTTAAGGAAAATATGGTTTTGACAGTTTCACTGTGCTTTGTTTTTGTTTGTTTTTAAATGGACCATGAAACCTACCAGGGGTTAGATTGCAGATGCTAACAAATTGTGAGGGACATGGATTTTATCACAGCCTGTCACAATTAAACTGGTTTAGTGCTCTCACTTTTTGCTTTAATGTGTACTGGCTATACTCACAAAACCATTCCAACTATTTGTACATAAAAGTCTGGCTCTGATTTTCCTGGAAGAAGTTTAAAGATCAACCAAATTGTCAAATTGCAGCTATTGTGTCTTGCATAAAAATTCTGTGGTGTTTTTTTTTATTTTATCTTATTCAATCTAATTTAATGTTTAAAAGTGCTCATTATGTTATAGTAAGATTTTTTTTAGGCCTATAAGTAAATAAATAAACTCTTTGTCTGCTAAATTACCTAAATCTTAACATTAAAATTAATATTATTTTCTAGAAAAAAAAAATTATTGTTTCTCTAACTATACTACAGTGAACTACATTTTGGAAAACATCTAAATTATTGTAACTCCCACTTGTAGGTAGGCTTGGTTTTGACTATATATAAATTGAATCACCAGGTTGATTTAAATAAAACACTGATTTGGAAAATTAGTTTAATAATCATTTTATTAGACACTTCTTGATATTTCTTAATTTGGGGGGTGGAAAAGTTTAATTTTTGTTTTGATTTTCTGCAGATTTCTCTCTGGTCCATGGTTAATAACAGAAAGTGCTATATTGATATGAATGAGTGTTTCTTCTTTCTAAATAATATAATTTTGCTTTCATCTTTCTATGTCTTTTCCAGTTCCCCTCAGCTATAGCTTTCTTTGCTTCTTGATATTATTCCTTGCCTCTTATATTCAACCTGCTGTTTGGCTATTTCCACTGCAGCAGTGTGGTCTTTTGCAATGCTCCAGCAGTCATCTTCCATTCAGCTTGAGCCAGGCAAATTTTCTGATGGCAATGTTTGCAAACATTTGTGTGAAATTGGAGTGGAGCTTCCATGGGATCACATCAACAACTCTTCTATTCGTTGTTTCTGTAAACAACTTTATATTTTCAAAATTATTCAGAGGATATATTTTTTTTTCATACACATAATGCCATTTGCATATCTATGGTTAAAGCATCAATGGAAGAAGGACTATAACTTGTTTAACCTCAATTAACAAAAACTTGTAATGTACATACCCAAAAGAAGTACAAGTAATTTTTAGGCTAAAATCTTCTTCTTTGCAAAATTGAAGAAGAGAGTTAAAATTAGTGTGAGTCATATTCACACCAAATAAATACATAGGAACAACTTAAAATGCTGAAATTCATGTATGTCAAAATCAAAGCTGAGAGAATGATAAAGTTGATCCAATTGCTTATTATTGCTGAAATCTCAAACACTTTACACCTTTAATGGGAGACATGTTGAAAGTTGATATATGTAAGCACTAATTTTAGAACTGCTTTGGATTCTGATTCATATGAATTATGTCTTTTAGAATCACTGAGTCCATCCCTCACAGTCACAAAAAAGCATGAAGCGGTATCCTGCACACTCTTATACACTGTACTCTTTTATACTACTGTATAAATCCATGTTACAGATCAATTCCCAACAACCTATATTAAAGTCACTTCCAACATAGTAAATTACAACGTACCTCAGGACAATACTAAGAAAAGACCAACAATATCACCAAAGACTTAGGTCCTTGTAATACTAGACTGGAGACAGGGGCATAGGGATTTTTGTCTTTTTAAGGCAGAGTATTTCTCAGATCATTCAAAATGTTGGACAATACCTTATTCCAGAGAAGATCTCAGTAGTATCTGGCAATTTGATGTAAATAAAATTCTTTTAAAATTTCGTAGTCAGTTTATAGTCAAACATACAAGGATGACATAAAAAATATTTCAATTTCCAACTCCAGTGGCTCTGCCATTTTGTTGTTTAATCCTTTCTGTAGCTGATCAAATTCCATCAACAAATAATTTAGAACCTTTTAATAAATAATGAAAGTCTGGATTTTTCAGTGACTATCATTTAAAAAAATAGTATGGGAACACAACTTTTCCTTCTGAAAATGTTAAAACAAAAATCTGCAAGTGTAATATCTTCCTGGTAAATATATTTTTTTCCAGTTGCACTTCAGCAGTCAATCATCCAGTTAATGATGTAAAGAATCAAGACAATCCTTTAGGATGTTTAACTGCCATAAAATACCTCATGTCATATACAAATAGGTTTGTCATTTCTTCTTAGGATATTGCATCTTCTTCTTAGTGAGAAGTTTTCAGTTCATTTTACCATCAGCAATTTCACTGAAAGAAGGGAAAAGCTAGGTGAGACATTCTGAAGGAAATTAATTTACTACAGGTGTGCACATAAGCAGTGTATGATTCCCTACGTTTATTTGGAAGGCAGGAAGAGGGAAACTAGTTCTTCCTACTTTTAGATCCGACTATCTTACAGGATATGTGTGCAAGATATAAGGCAAGACAGAAGCATCCAGACAGCTGCCCATTACACACTTGCTTAGGAGGTGGACTGAGCTCACAGTGAATCTGTGATTGCCAGTACTAAAAAGTTCAACTAGTTGATTAAATAGAAGTACCATATATCAAAAAGGAAAATCTTTATTAAAGCTGTTTAGCGGCAACAGATTAAACATGCAAATAAAGAAACAGTCTTATTTTATCTATTGTACATTTTGAAATTGTCTTCATGGATCACTAGGTTATTAAATGGCCTTTCACCCCTGGGGCTATTTAAAAACTTCAAGTTAAAACTCTGTAAACATTAATAAGTAACCGATATCAAATTATGTTTTAAATTTGTATCAAAATTGTATAGCCTTGGAGAACTTTATTATCATACAATAATTAGGGTTGGAAAGGACCTTAAGATAATCTAGTTCCAACCTTCCTGCCATGGGCAGGGACACCACACCAAGACTAAACCATGTCACCCAAGACTCCATCCAACCTGGTGTTAAACACTGCCAGGGATGGAGCATTCACAACATCCTTGGGTAACCTGTTCCAGTGCCTCACCACCCTCACAGCAAAGAACTTCTTCTTTAACCTGAACTTCCCCTGTTTAAGTTTAAACCCATTCCCCCTTATCCTGTTGCTGCAGTCCTAACCGTACTAATCAATCCTAACCATACTATGGCTATACTACCCATACCATACTCTGATTCTGTGATCCTATAACGTGTTTTCCATCTTTTATTTGTGGTCCCTCCAGTAAAATAATAAACCAAACATCATTAGTGAAAGAGAATAAATGTATAAATAGTGGGCACCATTTCAACTCTAAAAAAGTGAAAATGTGCAATAAAGAATATAAATTGCTATGCGACTTCTCATTTACCCTGCTGCTACTGAAGAATGAATCCCTTTTTTTTTTAATAGTATATGAAATGTCTTACCATAAATCCCAACCAAGGGGAGGTTTATTGTTTCCTTCCCAAATGCTAGGAAATCAAAGCATTTTTGCTATTGAGCTTTACTCTTGCTTTCCAATTGTTTGACAGATCACTTTTTCAGCTGTGATGCACAGTGAGCAGGCAACTCCAAAATGGATATAGTTTATTTATTGCTGGTGCTTCACATCTCCTGTACCAAACACATCTAATACTCAAAGTTAAACAGGGGACACCTAAACAAGGGAGATTTAGGTTGGATATAAACAAGAAATTCTTTACTGTGAGAGTGGTGAGACACCAGAACAAGCTGCCCAGGGAAGCTGTGAATGCTCCATCCCTGGCAGTGTTCAAGGCCAGGTTGGATGGGGCTTGGAGCAACCTGGTCTAGTGGAAGGTGTCCCTGCCCATGACAGGGGGGGGTGGAACTAGATCTTAAGGTGCTTTCCTACTCTAACCATTCTGCGATTCTATAAAGCTTTCACACGTAAGACTTTTTTCCCTTATTAGTACTGGTTATTCTCTATAGCAAATAGACGATTCTCCCAATAGAAATGTGAGAAATACCCCATAGTATTACACTGCAAAGAATACTGGGAAAGGGAGTGGAGCATGGAAACAGGAGCTCTGTTTTGTTAGTTAAGTCTGCCTGAGAACTTTTATTGTATTACACCAGTGGCAAGAGAGATTGAGTTTCTGCTGCTATTTAGTAGGATTCTTTTATGTGCACAAGAAGAGACAGGTAAGCAAAACTCTGTTCACAGTTTTCATCAAAACAGTTTTTGAATGCACAACATCTCTCTGAGATAATTTTCTCATCTGACAGAATGGATCACTTCCCTTTAACAACACATTTTTCCTTGACAGCGATCTATCAGAAAAGCATATTTCTTTATCTAAAGTGGGAGCATACAAACATACACACTACTCTGTACTCTGCAGAGGGAGTATGTTCTGTTTACTTGCTCTATTGTGCTTGTTCACTGTGTCTTGAATAGTTGTCTCTTTCCTACAACCTTGCATGTAGGTGACTGAGAGCAGCCCTGCGCTAGAATAGCTTTTGCTTAAGGAAGAAAGTGGCTAGGAATCCCTCATGATGCTTTTATGACATGAAGATTTACCATGGGTGCAATGCATCATCTTGATGTCACATCATATTACTAAACAAAACTGCAGTGGAGCTCATAAATATGCTCTTTCAGATAAACATTACTCTGGGCAACAATCCAGCTCCTTACTGGAGAATTTCATTAAACATAGGTCCTTTTTTTGGCTTTCCATACCATTTAGATATTGCTCCTTTAGGTTTTCAATTCAAAACCAGGATGAGATGAAAACAGACTGTGAGTACTGCTTGAAGAGAACACCCAATGGTGCAAATAAAGCAGTAATCCCAGCTGGCCTCACTGCATGGAAAATGGGAGGAATTGCCCTATACAGGATCTGTGAGATGTCATGAACATATCCTATTCCAGTATTTTTACTATGGTCACTATAAATGATGTAAAACCTGCTGCTAGTGGTCATTATTAATGCCTTGTGATTTTAGTGAAAACAACATAAAACTCACTTACTGATGATTCTTTCCTATAGTCCCAATCACATCACCAAAACAGAATACTAAAACATAGCAGATGATAGAAACACGCAGAAAATAAAAAAGGTGAGAAAGCTGGAACAGAAAAAGTCACAGAAACAGGAAAAAAGCCATAGAAAGATAGAATATTAACAGCTGGTTGTTTTTTTGGTTTTGTGGGGTTTTTTTTTTTTTTTTTTGTTTGATAAGCATAATGTCTTACTCAACTTTTAAAACTATTTACCATTTATTATTGAAAGTTTTGTTTCCACTAGATATCTCTATTAGATATTTTTTGTGCACTGTGTCTGCATGCCTTTTTCATGGTTTATAGTTCTTTCTTTATACTACAGTCTTGTTACTCAGGCTTTCCAGGGTTGTGAAAACAAGCACAGCCCAATAATGGAGTTCTTTGCAAATTAGAGACCAGTGCTTCCAGAAGTGGTTTCAAAACTAGGTTTTCTCACAGGTAACCTGTGTGTCCCAGGGTATTTTTCAAAGCCAAAATCTAACTCTTATTTAAAATTTAATCATTTGCCTTTGTATTTCTCCCATAGCACAGACACCCCTCACCCTTGACAAGCATCACAAAGGCATCAAAACTGATAAACAAATAAGTTATAGGTATGGTTGGTGTTACCTGAATCTAAGGATCTCTCCCATCTTTTGAAAAAGGGCAAAAGTTATAGGTGGATACCAGAGAAACTACAGACAAGAATATTCTTGTAATAGGCTGTGGGTGATCTGATCTCTTAATCCAGCTGCTGGTAATATATGCATGCTGTGCTAACTACCCATGTAAATTATTCAGTGGTTCTATTAACTTTGTGTCTTCTTTTATTCTGAGTTTTGACTTTCAGTATGATAAGAAAATAACAAACTTAAAGGGCATTTCTGATTTAAAGAGGTTTGATCATGAAAGTCTCAAATGCAACAGAAATGTTCTGGTCAAATATGCAGAAGTTCTGTGACAACCCAGCCAGGTCTGCAGTTATAATGCAGAGACAACATTCACCTTCTACATGCTTATTGGCTTTTACTACAAAAGTGTAACTTAAATACTTTAAAATTTAGAAGCAAAATTCAAGGAGTACTTTCAGCAAATATGATTTTCATTGCCCCATTTTCTTTGGAGAAACTCAAGACTTGAACATTAACATCACTAAAGTAATGGCAAAGAGGGTTGTGATGGGAATTCTTATTAGTAAACAAAAGCTGCATCTGAAAAATATTGTCATTAAAACCTATGTAGTAGTTAATTGATTCTGATATGAAATTTAGTGCTGGAAAGTTAATGACTAATGCAGCTATTTCACAGAGCTTGGTTACTCCAGGCTCTAAAATGATCTCTTTCGCTTCACAGCAACAATGAAATTAACCTCTCTTTTGTCCTGCAGGTGTTGTGTTCTGATAATGCATATCCTTTACAAGTATGAGCAAATTATTTGCTTTGCATACAAACTGAGCATAAGCTGTATCCATATGGAAAAGAAAATGAACACTTCTCATATTTTTGAACTGAAGTATACACACTTAAATGCAAGCTGAAATTCACAAAGTTGGCATCTCGAGTGACTTAACATTAACACAGGTAGGAATTTAGATAGCCATTATTTTCCTGGATTTCTATCTCCATTATTCTATTGCCTTAAAATCTTACTGGACATAAACCCACCAGTTAACAAAGCTGCTCCCTCAACTCATCCTATGAATTAAGTCCCAAAAGACAGAGAATTTTAAACAGGGTGGTCTAGAAGGCAGGTTTGGGAGGAGGTGTAAAAGGAACATTATTATCTTTTGATGATCAGGGTGTTGACTGGGTTAAAGGAGGCAGACTGCATTTATAATTTAGAGTGGAGGACATAAAAAAGGAGAGGCAGAGGGTCCTGACATGGTGTCAGATTTAAAATCCTCACCATCCTTGAAGTAACTAAAATGTTACTTCAAAAAAAAGAGTAATCAAAAGAAAAATAAGGAAAACACAATGAAGGTGTTAAGAATGAAACAATACTAAATAGAGCCAGTATGGGTGAAATAAGTAAGGTGAGCAACCACTGAAATAAAATAAAATAAAATAAAATAAAATAAAATAAAATAAAAAAAAAAAACACAAGGAAGGTGTTAAGAATGAAACAATACTAAATAGAGCCAGTATGGGTGAAATAAGTAAGGTGAGCAACCACTGAAATAAAATAAAATACAATAAAATAAAATAAAATAAAATATATTTTTGCTTTTTGTTCATTCTAGTGAAAAAAATGCTCATGCATGTCTTATTTGCTGCACTATCAAGAGATATATTTGCAATAGAAATTATGAGATTTGATTATGGTTTCACTATAAGTATGAAAGGTCAAGAAATGTTTGAGGTTGCTCCCTCTCATCTCTTTTCCAAATTTCCAGAATTGTAAAAGAATGTGACAGGGGAGATGACTGTTTAATAGAAGATTAATTGGTAGATTATAATAGATTGATGTAGTACTGTTTTTAATGTAGACTTTTTTAACTAGCTTCTTCCTCCTAGCATGAAAAGCAGCCATGAGGATAAAGTATGAAGTGCTTACTATCATCTCCAGAACAGTGATGTCTGCAGCTGACTGAACTCCAACCATTGCTATCAGTGACACTGTGTAGACTGATTCAGTCTTCATATTTAGAAACTACACCAGCAAGTCAAAAGCAATCTAATAACAACAATTTTCAGAAAGTAGATTACTTGAGTTAGTGCAAGCCCAGTCTAAGCACCCTGTTTCTGCACATACAATAGAAGTTATGCATAAATTTGAGCATAAACAAATATTGATTTTTTTTTTTGGATGTGAGATAATTATCCAGGAATGGTGTTTTCAAAGACTAGCTTAGAGTCAGAAAATGAGTGGGAAACCATTCCTTCTTATAAGCCACTAGTTTTATAGGACACTATTGTTTATTTCTGTATGTCAGAGTCAGTGATATATGACTGAAGAGGGAATTAGATGTTAGGTTAAGAAGCATGCAATATTGGGACTCTCAGTTAACTTTTCTTTATTCTAAACACTGTTTTTCTGACTTCTTTCCAGATATCTAGTGGGAAAAACTTTTACAGGATACAATTGAACAGTTGTAATAAAAGTGTTTACTTTGGATTTAATTTCCAAATATAAAAGTAATATGATGGAATGATGTGATAGTAGACCTGGCAAGAATTTTATGTTCCTTAGAAAAGTCTGAAAATTGGTGGAGGAAGGAACAGAATAAAGGTAGAAAGTCAGAAAATTGCTTAAAATGAAAATACTGAAAAACATTGATTTTGCAATTATAGATTTTTTTTGTTGTTGTTGTTGTAAAACTTTAAATTCTTATTTGGAGAAATGCCTCCTAGCTCTCATGCATGGGTATGCATATAAAAAACAAAAATTCTGTGGCCCATGGTTTAGTGCATACCATTTAGGAATCTCACAGCTGTATCTATTTGTCCAAAACAGGGGTTCATGGAAACTGAAAACAAAAAAGATTACTAAAACTCACAGTGATGTGAGTGTCTCAGACTTTTCGGTGATTGTATGATAGGCCTGGTTGTATAAAGAGAGAAAGTAAAATGTATCTGTGTGCATGTTTGTACGAAGGAGTAAGAGAAAGAAAGGGAAAGTTCATAAGGCAAGTGCCCATATCTTAATTTAATAATTCAGAGATAAATTTTAATATCTGAACTATTTCAGTATCTAATAAAAAAGCTTTGTGGGAAGCTCCATGTAAAACATCTACTCACAGTTTGTTAGTATACATCAGTAATAAAAGTGTCCTTTTTTTTTTTCATCATAGAGTCACAGAACCATTAAGGTTGGGAGGGAACTCCAGAGGTCATCTTGTACAATCTGACTGCTCAAAGCAAGGTTAGCTAAAGCTGACTGCTTAGGAATGGGTCCAGTTGTGCTCTGACTGTCTCCAAAGCTGGACACTCCATAGCCTCTCCAGGCAACCTGTAACAGTGTTCAATGACCTTACAGATTTGAGCAACTTCATCTAGTGAAAGATGTCCCTGCCCATGGCAGGGAAGTTTGACTAGAGGATCTTTAAAAGGCTTCTTCCAACCCAAACCATTCTATGATTCTATGCAATTACAACTTTTCTTGTATCTAAATGGAATTTTGTGTTTCAATTTCTGCCTGCTGCCTCTTGTCTTTTTGTTAGGTACCAATAAGAAGAGTCTGGTTCCTATGTCTTTATTTTAACCCATCAAATACTGATACACATTGATGAGATTCCCCCCTGACTTTTCTGTTCTTTGGGCAAAATGTCCGAGCTCTCTCACTCATAGTTCAACAGACGCTCCAAGCCTTGAATCGCCTTACTGGTCCTTCACTGGATTCTCTCCAGCATGTTCATGCCTCCTGTGGTATGGAGCCCAGACCTCCAGATATGTCTTACCAGTGCTGTGTAGAGTGGAAGGATCAGCTACATAGACCTGCTTGCTGGTGGTGCTCTTCCTAATGCAGTCCAAGAGGCTGCTGGCTTTCTTAACTGTAAGGGTACAATTCTGGCTCTTGTTGCAGATTAATTTGTGAGAATCAAAGGGGCAGACTTAGTTTTGTAGTCTTTAAATCTAAGTCCTGATCAAATTGCCTGATCTCATTCTTGATTTCAAAATATAGCATGAAAGTATTGGTATTTAAAATGTATGCTTTATTTCTAATTCAAATTTCTAAAGTTCACAACCAGCCTTTTGACACTTTATTATCATATTTTCCCACCTAACTGAGCCATCTCCTTTCACCCATCTGGAATCTTAACAGTTGAGTCCTACCAGCTGTGGGGTGTTGTTTGCTTGGTTTTGCCTTCAGAGTTGTTACTATGTGGCTTGAATTGTGAAATACAGAAGAAGACACAGTAGTCCAGCACTATATCTAGAGATGCTATATAACCTCCCTTATCCCATTCAGTGTATCCTTGTTCATACATCTGAGAATCCAAAAATAGCTGTTTGCTCAGGTTATTGTCATTAATTAATTTAGCTTTCTTTAAAGCTCTCCATTAAATCTTGCATCACTATTTATGCTATTTAATCTGTGAAAACAGTCACATTGAAAAATCTATAGTTATTTGGGCCATTATTTTCAGCCTATTAAACCAAATGCGCAGTGACAGTTTCTTATGTCTTTTGAAACTTCCAGAGTTGTTCAAATGGAATATTAATTCTATAGAGACTTCATCAGCCAAACCTTTTCCAATTATTGTTTGTAAATTATCTATACCTCCTGATTTGAATGTGTAATTTTATTAGTTGTTTTTTAAATACTACTTAATATGTGTTACGATGAGAAGTATTTTTGTTTCAATCATGACCTGCTTATTTCTCTTCTTAGAACAGTATTTATCAAAACACTTAAGGCTTCTATGGTAGAAGTTTTATTTTTTTACATCTAATAGGAATACCTGAAAAGGGACCAAAGTTTCCTTGACCCTTGAAAAGATGGCAAGGGAAGAAAAGCACTTGTCGGAGGAAAGAGCATACATTTTATCCAAAAGGTGCAGGAAAGGGCATAACATACCCATAAGTAAATTTTGCTGTTGTTAGAGAGATAAAAGAACTATTTTGGAAATTAACCTAAGAAGTTCAGAAAGGTGGTAGATTTCATCTTAGATGATAGTGTATTGGTAACTGTTGCCTTCTCTGTTTTCTGTGTGGCATAGCAAATCATTCTGGTCTTCAAGATACAGCTTCTTGACCATGGATAGTGACAATGACAATTCCCTCTCCTCCTTCTTTGTGAGAGGAAGGCTACAGAGATGCAGTGGCCATTGTTGTAGGGGTAGCTGTCAGGAAAGTGGCAGGAGGCAGGCAACAGTACAGGGACAAACTGACACTTTCTAATCCACTTTCTGTTCTAGAGGAAACTGAGTCGTACAGGATTTCTGAATATGTACTAAATATAAGGCAGAAGGAATATGCAATAACATTTTCCTATAATAAGAATTACAGTGTTAACATTTTCAGTTACATTTATGAAGTTAAATCTATGAAGTTAAATTTACTTTCTCCATGTAATGGAACATTCAGACTTGAAAGAGAGTTAGAGAAAGGAAACCTAAGAGAAGTGCAGTGCCTATATACACTAGCATCATCTTTGGAAAGTCTCAAGTGATGGCAAGAAAGTAGGGACATTGCCAGTGTTCCCTCAGCTTTGGGATGTCAGATGTTAGCTGAGGCTACTGAGTGATGTTTTAGTGGTTGTAGAACTATATCTGTTTTACAGAAGCAGAAAAATTTGTTTGTCTGAGGAAATGGAAATTTTGGTCGAATTCATAGGCTAGAATTACAGAGGCTCTGGTATAGTAAACACGGTCTCTGTTCTTCAGGTGATATCTTGTTCAGTGTTCCCTGTGAATCATGTGCTAGGTCTACAAAGGGCAATATAAACTGCCTTGCTGAACTTTTCTGGCTCCAAGGTGATGCAGTCATAAATGTATGGATGTTCAACTGGATGTGTTACTTAGAATGTGCAATTGTGTAGGCTGAAGTTGTGGCTTTCCCTGGTGACTCAGATTAGGGACATTTTACAAAGGCATCAAAGGGACAATGCTAGACATACTCTGTAATGGACAGCTGCACAATTAAAGCAAAAATCTGGGGTGGGGTATTTTTTTTTTTTTCAGATTCATAATGAATGATGAAATTATAAAAAGGATTTACTGACTTGCAAGTTATATAGCTGGAGCCCTGCATTGTCACACTTGATTCACTAACACTGTGAGGATATGAAAGAACAGGTAGGTAAAAATGTGCTAAATTAGCAAGGGGCAATCTGTCATTTACATCTATTTTATTTATTCAAATTCAGTTTCTTAATAAAACTGGTGAGACTGTGTTTCAAGGAATGCTTTCCTAATGCTTTACATCCAAAGATTGAAGTAGAATGTAATTCTAGACCAAGCTTATTTTTTCACCTGGCAACTAAAAAGTAAAGGTTGAAAAGGTCTAATTCGAAAAGTTTGATAGGAGGACAATAGATTAAAGAAGGCCATTTATTTATCCCAGAAAGATGGCCTTAACTTTCATATTGTAGACATTAACACTGGCAGAAAATGAGGGTATAAAATATTGACTTAAAGGAAAAAAAGTAATAAAAAGAACACCTATACTGGATAATACTACAGAAAGAAAAGCTGATAATGTCATATCATTGAATTCTCTCTGAGTTAAAAAAAAATAAAGGAGTGTTTGTTTTCACTACAGAGTTTCAGGTTTAGATGTGAACCAAATAGAAGAATTTTAACAATTAGGGATCTTGTAAGAGGGAAATATCGTGTCCGGTTGCCCTTTTTTTTTTTCTTTTTTTTTCTTTTTAGTAGCTGTACCTATTAACTAGAGATCCCTGAAGGTAATTAAACATTTGGAAATGTGCTGGAGCTATATAAATAGGAAATTACTCCAGTCATTTCAACAATAATTATATTTAATATATAAACACAGTGTATTAACTTGCTGGGAATAACTAATCTTTCCAACAACTAAATTCATCACAGGATCATTTGATGACTGATCATCAGAACCAATACCATTTTACTGATGAGAATCCATGCATCATAATACTAAAGAAAGACCTCTGTTATTTTCCGCAAGATGGGGTTGTACAGATTTTTCTTTCATCCTTCCTCTTGCAAAATTTATATCTGACTGTTTCCAAGACCAGTGTCCTGCAGCAAATGTTGCCAGCAATACTGAATACTTTCAATTAGCAGTTCTCTACTTCTCTGGTAGCTAAGCAACTGACCTGTGGTGAAGAATACATAATGATCTTCCACATATCTACCTTAGAGTATCAGACAGAGCATAGGCTTCAAAACATGGATTTTCAACCCATATGGATGACTCTGGCTTAGCCTTCTGTGAATTATTAAGTGTGTTTACTGTGTGTTTGATGTAAATAAGTCAAACACAGAAATAGGAGGCTGCATGTATATGTGTGTTGTTTTATCTTTCCCAGTTCATTGATAATTATCATGCTGTTAGCAAGCAAACATTCAACATTCTCTAAAATCAGGGTAAATACAGATTTGATTTCATCATAATTAACTACACAGCAGAATATCTTTTTGGCCTTTTTTTTTTAAATATGAGTAATATGGTCTTGTTAATAAAGCAGAGCTTATGTAATGGGGATCTGAGAAAAACCAGCATCTGGCAAAGACTTAATTCACATAAAATAGAGAGGCTGCTAGTTGTCAGGGGGGATGGTAGCATGAAAAAAAGTGGAAAAATAACTTTATCCCTTATGAGGCCTTGCAATACATTGAGTCTGTACCTCAGAGTTGGTCCAGACTTATTGTTGCTGAAGAATACATAATTCTAGTGAATTGTAGAATCATGGAATAGTTAGGGTTGGAAAGGATTTTAAGATTATCTAGTTCCAACCTCCCTGCCATGGGCAGGGACACCTCACACTAGACCATGTCACCCAAGATGCTGTCCAACCTGGCCTTGAACACTGCCAGGGATGGAGCATTCAGAACATCCTTGGGCAACCTGTGCCTCACCACCCTCACAGTAAAGAACTTCTTATTTATAATCTAACCTGAACTTCCCCTTTTTAAGTTTAAACCCATTACCCCTTCAGCTTTGTTTGGTCAGGGGATTATGCTTATTCTGGTGCAGTGAAGCTTTCACAGTTGTAATCCTTTTACATATCACCTGTGATTGACTGCACAACATGAGGAGGGTTAGGATGGTCTCACAGATAAAGCAAACTAACAGAAAGTCCTTAAGTGCACTGGCCAAAAACCTTACAAATAATCTGCAAGAATAAGCACAAAACAACATTTTAGATTATTTGTATTACATTATAATGATCTAAATAGGAAACATAAGGACATTTTGGCCAACAGAGATAATCTATTTCCAAACACACAAAGTTAAAGGTGAAGCTAATAATCAAAATCAGTTTGGTTTAGCAATAGATTTTGAACAGTAGCAGTTTAAAAAGTGCTTGGGTTAAAGTGTAGTTCAGACCATTCTCCAAGATAAAGAACACACTGCAATAACTGAAATGGTTGGGAAGTGTCTCTGAGGTGCTTGTATCTGAGTAGTGAAAAGTATTCGTCTTGTATACAGTCCTTCAACAGCTCTCCTTTTTCAGTTAGCTTAAGTCCTCAGGGAGTTTTTAGGCATTGTAGTCTGAGGTAAAATTAATTTGAAAGGAGGAGAAAATGTGTGCAGTCAGAAAGCCTGGAGAAACTAACGTTTACCTGTTGGAAGTCTGTGGGTGTCTGTGTAATATCTACTGTTTTCAACAAGTAGTATTTATGTTACTCTTGGAATTATATATTTTTTTTTAATTCACAATTATCCTCCAAGTCTTTAAAACATCCTACCAGTGATAGGTGTAACACTGAAGTGGGTTGACCCTGGCTGGACACCAGATACTCACAAAGCCACTGTATCACTCCCCTCCTCAGCTGGACAGTGGGAAGAAAGTATAACAAAAGTCCCATGGATCAAAGATAAGAACAGGGAGAGATCACTCACCAATTGCCACCATGGGCAAAACAGACTCAACCTGGGGAAATTAGTTTAATACCAATCAAATCAGAGTAGGGTAAGGAGAAAATAAAACTAAATCTTAAACACACCTTTACCTCACCCCTCCCTTCTTCCCAGCTTAACTTTATTCCTGATTTTCAATACCTCCTCCTCCCTACTTGCACAGGCAGACGGAGAATAGGGAATGGTGGTTGTGGTCAGTTCATCAGAAGTTGTCCCTGCTACTCTTTCCTCCTCAGGGGACTCTTCACACTCTCCCCGTGCTCCAGTGTGGGTCTCTACCATGGGTGCAGTCCTTCAGCAACAGACAGCTCCAGTGTGGGTCCCCTACAGGGTCACAAGTCCTGCTCCAGTATGGGTTCCTTTCTCCATGGGCCACACACAGGTCCTGCCAGGAGCCTGCTCCATCACGGGCTTCCCTCAGAGTCAGAGTCTCCTTCAGGCATCACCCTGCTCCAGCTTGAGGGTCCTCCCCAGACCGCAGGTGGATATCTGCACCATCATGGACCAATATGGGCTGCAGGGGCACAGCCTGCCTTACCATGGTCTGCACCACAGGCTGCAGGGGAATCTCTGCTTGGATGCCTGAAGCACCTCTTCTCCTCCTGCTGCACTGACCTTGGTGTCTGCAGAGCTGTTGCTCTCACATATTCTCACTCCTCTCTCTGGCTGTAATTGATCCTGTGCAGCAATTTTTTCCCCTTAAACCCATTACCCCAGAGGCACTGCCACTGTCATTGATGGGCTTGGCCTTGGCCAGTGGCAGGTCTGTCTTGGGGCCGTCTGGCATTGGCTTTGTTGGACACAGAGGAAGCTTCCAGCAGCTTCTCACAGAAGCCACCCTGGTAGCCCCCTGTTACCAAAATTTTGCTACACAAGCTCAATACAAACATAAACATATAATCTTCATTGAAACAAATGCTGTATCTGTAAAGTCTTTTTACTGTATGTCATAATTACAATTTCGCACTGACAGTGTGACGTGGGCTTTTTTTGAATCTTCAAAGTGCATTTGTGCAGAGATATCTATTATATAATTTACTAGCTTTATCTGAGTTTGTAAAAGCATATGGTATATATGGAAATAAAAAAATATAAACCTGATTGTTAATGACATTGTCTTTTTACAAATAAAAGATATTCAGACCAGTAGGTGGTCCAAATTTCCTCAGTAGCTACATGTTTATAGCTTGGTAAGATTTTAAAGCCATAATATGAACCAGAAAACATCAGTGGTTTCCATGGCTTGGCTCTGAGCCAGTCTTCATAATAATTTTTGTGTCACAGCACCCTCACAGACAGTTAAACACTGCACAGCTGAAATTAAAAACCTAGCATCATATCCTGTCTTTTACTCATTTTGATAGATCTCAGAACATACATGAAAAAGACCACAAAGTACATCAGTGTTATTGAGTACTAAAATTCAATTACTTAAAAAATTAAAATAATATAAATTAAGAAGTCAAGGAGTCTAAGATGGCTTTCTCTGCACTGTTGAGAAATAAAAATACCTCAAGTGCCTCTCCCCAGAAAGAGTTTGGAGCTATACGGGCTTTTAAAAACAACAAATTATTAAAATAAATAATCTGAAAAATTACTTTATTAAGCAAGAGATTTTCTTTACATTAAAGCAGAGGATTACACTTGGGAACATTGATATAAAAACCTGTAATAGATAAATAGATGTGGATTCTATTCCAGTCTGGACCTGAGAGTCCCTCTGTGATGTGGGGAGAATAAATCATGTGGTCTCCCTTAACAACTGTAGTCTGCTGGATTTCCCTTAGACTTTTCCAGCAGTAATAGGTATAGGATATATTAAAGAAAAAAAAAGGGGGAGGGGGGAGGGGAGAGGGGATTGTAAAGATGCCTAAACTGCTCCTGCCTTATATAGAGAATAATTTTGCCCTTCTGTGAAGGAAAGTGCTACCTTGGTGAAAGAACTTTGTCTGACTCCTGGAAGTCTTTGAAGTGTGATGGTGAAAGAGGAACAAAGCGGAACAAGTGCGGTGAGAGAGTGAAGGACGAGAGGGAGAGAGAGTCAGCAGCCTGGTAGGTAGTGAAGAGGAGAGAAGAAAATCTGCTAAAAAGAAGAGTCCACACATATAAGAACTTGATTTAAAATTATATCTCAGTTTTACATATTTTGTCCTCATTTCTGCTTTGAGTACTGCTTATTTTAAGGCTCTTCTTTGCGAATTCCTTTAGTGTGAAGAAAATTTCATTGGTGCCATTGTATCAGCTGTCACAGCCACTCTGAACACTAACAGCCTGTTGCTATCAGTAGATGTTCACCCATAGGTATGTGGCTGTCTGCCTTAAAGTGTGCAGATCACTTAGTTTTTCTAGCTTTTTCTGTGATAGGCTGATACCCCTCAGGGGGACTGCAGTTGCTGCCAGTTAGTAAGCAGTGGTTATACTCTATGCTACATCAAATTTAAAGCGCTACAAGAATGTACTATCCAGTAAAGTCATTCAGTGGATGGGAATAAAGAACTTAAAAGCTAAAATTACTTCCCAATTTGATTTGTATTTCCCTAAATTTAAACCAAATCAAGGGGAAAGTTGTGCCTGTTAGAAATTTGTCAGACAGTGGAGATGAACTTTTCTACTACTTTTCAGGATGGCAATACTTTCTAACAGGACTCATATGCCAGGAGAAATCACAGAATAGTAGTGTTAGATGGGCAGCAGCAGGAAATGGCATTCAGAGTAAAGGGAAACTTGGGTTTAGATTGACATTTGCTATTAAAACAATGTACTTATACATCTACATAGCTTGAAATACTGGAATAGGTTATAATAGACCACCTCCATACATCCATCTATATTACACACCTCCATCTGCATGTGATTCCAGCTTCTACTGAATAAGAAACTAATCGCTATAGAGGTCTACATTTGGAACTTTAATATGCTTTCTTAAAAACTTATGATATTTGTCAATTTATGGTGAAATTTAAAATCTCCTACCTGATTACTGCAGCAGTAGTCTTTAAAGCCTTCAACTTCACCTCCCAGTCACTACCACCTCAAAGTTTTTTTATTCTTAGGATGTCTTATTTTGACTGAGAGCTAGGCATGAACAAGATCCATTATTTTCAATTGCTCCTGTAAGACAATGTTATTACTGCTTATATTTGTAAGAAATGTTGATTTCAGGTTATGAAGAAATCATAGGACAGGGAAGGATGAACTATTTGTTTATAGGTAAGCACTGGAGCAACCTGTTTGCATATTCTGTATACAGACCAGGCTCAAGATAGATCTGTAGTGTTCAAATGACCCCCTCATGGCAAGGGGGTTGGAACTAGATGATCTTAAGGTCCTTTCCAACTCTAACTATTCTGTGATTCTATATTCTTTGGGATCTTTCTGGAAAAGCATGTTATTTGAGATATTCTCTTGAAACTGAGTTTGAAGTGGTGCTTGGGTAACCATTTTCAAAATATGGTCTCTGCTTTCTATGCAGTGGGCTGATGGAGAATTTTCATTTAATATATAATATAAACTTGCTGGTGCAACATCAAGGAAAAAGCAGCAGTATAATATTCTCTTATTCTGCTGCAGTGAGTATTTCATGGAAATATATATATGATGAGAACTGGTATCAATCATTAGATGATACCCTATGTCCATAAAGCTTTTTCACCTTGTCGTACACTGAATACTTCAGCAGTTTGAACAAGGAAAGAGGAAACATGCAAGGGGAAAAGCAGCAGAGGTGATTTATGCTATTGTTGCTCCTACAGAGAGCTGAAAGCGTCAAGGAGTGATAGTTTGACGACACTGTAATTAGGAAAACAATTTTTCCTTGTTAGAATATTTTCCTATAAAAGTTAATGGGATTAAGTAAATGGGTTTTCATTTTTTTTCCTTTTGTTGTTTTTGCACATATTACAGGTAAACTACAAACCATTAACTTCTGCCTAACTATAACAGAAAAGAGTGTTTCTTTCAATTTATCTTTAATCTTTTCTTGACAGAAGGAAATATTAATGAACTCATGAAAGAAATTAAAATATGCAGCTTAGACATGGATTCAAATTCATCAACAGTGTTTGCTTCCATAAGAGAGAAAGAGTAAACAGATGATAGATTTGAAAACCTGAGTAGAAAAGTTGATACTAGTTGTGAAGTAGGATTGCTGAGTGACAACGGGGATATTTAGCTGTGGATTTGATTCTTCTTGGGAACAAAATTCAATGGCTTTTCTTTTTTCTGACAAAAAAAAAAAAAAGAATCAAGAAAACTTGTTCTATGAAAATAAGAAAGCTTTGAAGACCTTATTTTTGAAAGCAAACTTTTAAACTACAATGTCATGCTAATGAAGCCATAAATAACACATTTGGATTTTTCTTTTTGGTTTGGGCTTTTTGGGGGCTTTGAAGGTTTGATTCCACCCTTCATTACCTGTTAAGAAAAAAATACATTATAAGCAAGAACAAAACTAGGTTTTTCAACAAACATTTGAAATCAATCTTGCTGTAACCTTTTCAGAATCTAGTTTGTTGGTTTTATTCATTCTGAGTTTGGCTTGTGATAACCTACATGAAATAGGTTACAGTTACAATGCGATGTCATCATTGTGAATGCCAGAATAGCAACCTTTTTGGTCTTTGTTAATGTTATTTTGATTTTGACATGGGGATATTTTAATTTATTTTTGTGGATGCAAGTGATGCAAGTGCAGTTTGTGAAGATTGTGTGACAAATGTGGATCTTAATGATAATTCTTAAGGATGTGATTCACAGAGATGAGGGGTGGAATGCATTGGTGGGGTTATGGTTTATGTGGTAAGGTTTGGTTGTGGGGGTGGCTACAGGGGTGGCAATCACCTCAGCTAGAAATGTCTTTAGGAGACAGTAAGTGGCAGTGACATATTTTATTTATATTTACAAAATTATTAGTTCATATTTTACATATAAAAATACAATTTTTTTACTTCAGTGGATTTGGGAAATTCCTAGCGAGATGATAATGATCACATAACTTTCGAAGTTCTTCACAGTGAGGGTGGTGAGGCAATGGAATAGGTTGCCCAATGAAGTTGTGAATGCTCCAACCCTGGAGGTGTTCAAGGCTAGGCTGGACAGAGCCTTGGGTGACATAGTTTAGTGTGTGGTGTCCCTGCTCATGGCAGGGGAGTTGGAACTAGATGATCTTAAGGTCCTTTCCAACCCTAACTATTCTACGATTCTATGATTCTATAACAGTCAGGTATTTCATTGTCCTTTTGCGTTTAGTTTTTAGCTATTTTTGTTTCCTAATGCCAGAAGACATAAATATCTCTGTGGAGCTGAAACACACTGGATTATTACTATTTTTATTTGTTACATTTTCATATGTTTTGTGATATTTTTAGTTCTGTATTACATAGTCTGAAAGAAAACCATTTTATATGCAGATTTAAGGTAATGAGCATTCAAGTTTAAAAAATGGTTTTGGTATCCTGTAGTTTCTCAATAATAATATGTTCTTACATTCCAACAGAGAAGGATGGATTATGGGTTTTTTAATTTGCATCAGGCATATTAATTGTAGAGTAGGATTACCACATAAAATATCAATGTACTGGAACAAACTGTTAATGTACCAGAATATGAACACTTACTTACATTCATTTCTTGAGATTTAAAAGCAGTCTTCCTTTCCATACATCTGAATAGTTTTTTTTAAAGTTTGTTAATGAGAACAACGTAACCAAGGTTTTCTAAAAACCTTAATTAGTTTAAGTGTTAATAGTGCTTTCCTAGTCATTGTACTGGCAAACAATACAACAAGCCATTAGGGAAAAGCCATTAGGTAAAGAAAATAAGTTACGGGGTATGGAAAATCTTTAAACTAGGTTTTGTGAAACATGCCATGGAAGATCAACTTTATGTTGTAGTAGCAAGCAAAGAAATATTGAATTCAAGTTTTTACCTTTTTTTTTTTTTCCCCCCGGGAGGAGAGATTTCTGGACTAGGAAAAATGTACTGGGAAGTGAAGTTCAGCTGGGAATTTGAAAAGTTATTTCAATGATACAGAATTGCAAGTTTATGGTTTATGTTTTATCTGATTCATTCAAATTACACCATCCAAGAAGTATGTTTTAATAGGTATTAATAACATTAAAAAAAACCCAAAGAACACCAAACTTTTTGCTGTGCAAAGAGAAAATTTAATTCCTTAAGAGCAGTTAAGTAAATATTAGATTGAAAAGTATTTTTATGCCTCAACAGTGCAAAACATTGTTTACAACCATTATCTAATTTTTTATCTTATTATTTATACACCTGAGCAAGCATATATCTTATTGTTCATTCTCCAATACTAGTCTATAACTGCACTAGCAATATGCTATTGTCAAGACAAATAAATTAACTCATTCTTTGTTTATACTGTTTTGTTTTATGGCTGCTGTTTCAAACTACTGATCTTTAATGGATTTTCAACTTTTTTCCCACTTTTTTTAAAATTGAAAACAGCAAATAAATGCAGGTCCTTCCTTTTAAAACCAAACAGAAAGAGAAGAATGTTTGAGTTTGCATGCCACAGCTGCAGGCTGTGAATTATCACACTAGGGAAGAGTGGAAATACCTCCCACATAATGCAACAAGAGGCCTGATTCATTTTGTGTCTGAAGCAATCATTGTGGTCTTTCAAAGCTGAAATGAATTCTTTTGCAACCTTCACAGGGAAAAAAAAAAAAATAAAATAATATCATCCTTACTAGTTCAAAGTAAGTTTCCACTTTTTATTTTTTTACTCCTATTTCTCATTTTTATTTTTCTTCTTTAGTTTCTTACTATTTTGCAACTAGCTTGACTTTACATATAACAGTGGAATTGAGTTTGAGATAGGGTATAACAGAGAGCCAAGCAATGTCTTTCCAGCCCTACCAACACCAGCTGAACTTGTGATTTAGTTAGTGTATGAGAACCAGACCCAAGGAACTTTGCAAAGCCCATTTTTTAGGCTTCTAATCATTCCAGAGCAATCAGAAAACCTTGTTTCCCATCTCACACACAGGGGGAGTTACTTGCCATCTGTTTAAGGTCCCAGTGGAAGCATCTGTCTAGGATCTTCTCTAAATATGCAGGACTCTACTCAGTATGCATAGACACTCTTTATGTAGCTTTCTACAGATCATCAATAGTGAATAATGATATATTAAATTCTGCCTTTTAGATTCTTTACTCAAGGCTGTAGGGAGGTTTTGTCCTCTTGGGATCCTAATGTTTGAATTTTCACTTGAAGAGCTTTAAAGTGCTCAGAATCATTCTTTAGAACAAAAAAAAAAAAAAAAAAGAACTGGATTAATGACTTAAAAGTTCAGCAACTGACAGATGAAATGATGACTGCAGTTAAAGTCTACTGGTTGCGGTACTTATCCAAAAACAATCCTTTTTATTGCCTCAAAATATTCATACACTTGCTTTCCATCCCTTCATACAATGCTTTGATTATTGAGGCAGGAGGACAGAAGGGAAGAAGAAAGGCGGGAGGGACAAAGAAAGGTAGATGATGTGAATTCTCTCTTGAAGAACGTGTAATTAAATATATGGTAGTTTTTTTAAGTTGGGGTGGGGGACATTGTAGGTCCCTTCCAACTTGAACTATTCTATTCTGTAACTCCAGTAAGTACCTTGGACATGAGATTAACACTTTTACAGGAGGTGGAAACTGGAACCATATATTTAACATTTGTGAAAAGGTGCACTTTGAGAACATTTTCCTGATCACATCTGTCAGCTAAGTCGGCTAGCTGCATGAACCATTTCGGGATACTGACCAAACTTAGGGCTGGGTTATGTATGTATTAACCTGCTTAGTTCTCTCAATTAATTATAAGAGCTCATCTCTTAATCTGACTTTACAAATCTTTGCCATAGAAAGTCCATAGATTTCAGATTGTTCCTAGTAAACAAAGATTTAAATTACTTAAGGCACTTAATATTATCGTGATTTCTTTTTACTTTCAAATAGAAATGTTGTCTAGTATTTTAATACTTTATTGCTAAAAGCTCTCTCTACTTTTAAATTGAGATTTAAATGCAAGTTATGTATGGTTCTTAAACTTTAGTCACATTTAGATGTGATTAAATTCATGTGCATCTCAAAACTAAAATCAAGATCAGTAGTTCTAGTCACAGCAGAAATATGGCTCAGAGTTCAGTGAACTCCCACATATTTTGCTGAGACCAGTTAAATTCTAAAGAGATATAAGTAGTATATTTAATAGCCTTAGACAATTGTAATGATCTTGTAGTAACCGTTATTTTAAGATTCCATACAGAAAAATATAAATCCTAAAAAAATAACATGTCAGCTCAACACTTTTCAGTTTATTCATAAAACTTAGCCTTATCTGTATTTTATTATGTATATTGAGAACTGTAATCTCTGAAAAGCTTGCCAGGCATTGCCTGTGAACTCACACTAATAGGCATCCTAAACAGAAAAGGAACCCGAATACAGGGGAAATAACTGTTCTGAGAGCTTTGGCATGGTCCTCGTTGCCAGGGAAACCTTGTCTTTGTCTCTACGTGTTCAGAATGGCTGCCTCATTAAACACTGAACCTGATCATCACTTTGCACTATGAGGAAAAAAAAAAGGGAAGGGGAAAAACTAACAGGTCTGCAAATCTTTAACAAAATGCCAAGAATGAATATGCGTAATCTTAAATAAATCTATGAGTAATTATAATCATAATTACATTCTGTTGAAAGCAAATTTGCCTAGGCTGCTTCTTTCCACGTTTATCTGCAAGTAAAGGTATGAGCAATTCTTGATTGTCTTTTACCAAATTAAAAAAAAAACAACCCAAACCAAAACAAAAAACCCCAAAAGAGTGCAAAACACAAACCTGGTCAGTTGTGTGTTTTGTGTAAAACACATCTCTTACTTTTAAGTATTTCAAAGCATCTATTTAATAAAGTCATTCAGCTTATCTGAGATGTTGTTTCAGCACTCTTGCAGCAGATTTTGTTCAGAAGTGTAAAACAGCAGAGAAAAACCTATAGAGGTGCATTTATTGCCCTGATCATAAAGAGGAACAGTGAAAAAATAGTAAAAAAGTGAAAATATATAGTGACAAGAGAGCTACCTTATGTTAACGACTAAGTTTTAATCAAGATACTAAAACCAGCACCACATAAACATCTGAAGTGCAGCAGAACTGGATGCAGTTTCAAGGCATTACTCATTGATAATACAACTATGAACCCGTGTTCCCTCAGGAGCTCAGCTCCTGCCTTTGGCTGATGAGAAAAGCCTTTGAAAACAGGGTCAGACCTTAACGTCCACCCTCTGTGGCTTATAAATATCAACAAAGGGAAGGGATTTTAAAGTAATCAGCCCCACAACTCTGTTCTCTGAGATGCCAAATTAAATCCAAGTCACAGGTGAAGCAGTTAACAAATGCCTAACTTCTGTACTCATATTTATGAAGACAGAAAGCAACCCAGCTAGATTTTTTTTCCTTTTTTTTCAGCTATACCAGAGGTGAAAATGAGTAGTTAAGTGCAAAAACAAGAGTGCGTCTGATCAGGTGGTCTGGGATAAACTGGTTACTTTCCAAGAGTATAAAGAAATAACACAAACTGGATTTACATGCACTTAGAGCCATTTTCCTTCTTACTCAGTGGTAACCTATGCTAATTCTCTGACTGTTGCCTAAGGAACAATACCTAAATTAATTGGTTTTTTAAGAATGCTTTTCATATTGCTGTGAAAAATTTTCCCTTCTCTGTGATAGCATTATTAAAAAGTGGCTTGCAGTATACAACTAGAAGAGTAAAGAAATGGCAGTGTCATCACCTATCCACTACACGGCAAGAGTACACACACTTGCTCTCCTTGGAAAGTAGATCTTTTCAGTTCCATGGTGAAATGCTCTCAAAATTTAATCAAAGATAAGTCACTAGCAAGATAAATAATTTTTCCAAATGAGGACTTGAGGCAGAGAAAGCTAGTCTGGAGAATTCCTGTAACCATCAGACTGTTTTGCTTCTTATATGGCAGCCTTTTAAACAGTTACATATAAAGAACAACTAGACAAAGATATTTAAAATCAATATACAAGGCAAGAAATAGCAGCAACAAGAGTAATAGAAGATTGTTTGAAATAGGCCTGATATACAAGATTTGAAGCAACTGTTCTTTGTATCACTGCATTAATAACAATTTTTGGTAAATACAAAGAAGGTGAATGGTTCCTCTTGGCTTCCATTTTGAGCAAATGCACACAAGGACAGACAGAAAGAAGATTAGAAAACACTGCCTGACCTTAATGCATGAATGTGTGAGGGTGGACATCTGTGAGAATGAGTAATTAAGAAGATAAAGTTGTAACTCGGTAAAGTTATTATAATCTATTTTGTTATCATAGCTTAACTGAAATAGACTGAAACCTCTAGTACTTCAGTGTGAGCTACATTTCAGAGTCCCATTCATATTTTGAGCTATCGAGTACCAGATTTTTTTCTTGAGTTAGTCTCTACTGATATAATTTCTTGATTGCATTAGCAGACCTAAAATGTAAAATCCTGTGTGTCTTCATTTTTGAAGAGAAGTTTAGAAAGAAAATTGAAGAGATTTCAGTAACTTGTTGATCAGTCAATGCAGAAAGAGAAGAATGTTTAAAAAAAAATTTTTTTTTACTTTTCAGTCTCAAATCTTTTACAGAAATGTAAGACATATTTTCTTACACAAAAGTACAAAAAAAAAAAGAGAAATTCAAATATAACTTTGTATCCAGCAGTTTTTAAGCTTACACATTAATTTTAGCTTTCATATAATTATTTGGTAATATCTAATTGCTAAAAGAATGCACAAGTTGTACTGCTTTTATGGCTCAGGACCTCGCTTTAAAGAAGGAATAGCTTCTTCCTAAGTACTTGGTAAAATTGCTACAAAAGGTGTACTTATTAGTGCATTTAAAATGATTTCTTTTTTCAGTGTACCAAATTGTGTAAAGGAAACAGTCTTATCAAAGTTTAAGACCATTAAATATTACACACCCAGTGTGCAGGCCCTAAGGCGGAAATGGATGTACAGTCACCACCATCTTTGAATCAGAAACTCACAGAACTAAAAATATAAGAAGTTCTAGGTGGAGGTGGAAGACCATAAAGGAAGAAGGGCACTTGTGCAGACTGCAAAAACCTTAGAAGTCTTTAAGCTGTCACTGAGCTCACAAACTGATGCTTGCACATACGAGTCAGTCTTTCATCATAAAAATCAGAAAATAAGTAAGCAAAAGGTTTGGACCTTTTAGAGTGTTTTAAGTCACAAGTGGATTATATGTTATAGATGTCTAATATCCTCACAAAATTCTTGGTCCTATCATGCAGCACACATCTTGCTCTCTGACTTCAGTGTACTTCCAAGGCCACTGCAAGAAAGAAAGCAGCAGGTCAACTTTATTTTTATCTTTCTATTCTTGACATGTGACAGCATGCACCCCTTGAACAACCTTGGATATTTAAAAGCACTAAATATGGCCAGTAATGTAATTCCTAGCTCTTACAGGCACATACAGGAAAAGGAATGACATCGTTTAAGGTATATACGAAGGGACACAGGAGAATGCATAGGTCTTCCACTTTATTTGGTGTTATCAGAACAGGATGAGCGCCCATGTTTCTTTCTTGTGTTTCTTTCTTCTGTTGAAAAGCCACCTTTAAAGGTGCATGCACATCTCCCTAAGGTGCCTACATTATCAAGCACAGTCATGGGAAAGAATCTTAAAGTTTGTATTTGAGTCCAGTGAGAAAATTGCAGTCTGTTGTCTCTCTGCTCTGCTTCTCTATTTGGTGAATATAATCAACAAAAATTTTTCTCAGAGCTGGAATGAGAAATCAGAAGTGTAAACTCGAAATTGGGCTGCCAAATGATGACTATCCTACCAGAGCCCCAAAATTGCACCCTTGTTTAGATACTTTGGATGTAATTTCACCTTTAAAAGGAAGGATTCTTATCAGTCAATTGATATTTTTAAACACCATATTGTCACTGCAAAATGGAAATCATTGGCTGCTCTCACACAAATTTGGTACTGGCAAAGCTATAAAAATATCCTTTCTAAGTGTTAAGCTCTGGGACGTAGTGTTTGTGCAGTCTAACAGCAGTTCTTGTTTCAGCATAACACACATTAAAAATCTAGAAGAGGCTTTAAGAATTATTATTAGGCTTTCTTTTCCTGTTTCTTCATGCTTTTGCATTTGAAATTATCACTGAAAAAATAGTATTACAAGCATATTTGAGACTGGTATTACAGGTATATTCAAGAATATTTGAAAGGATGAAAAAAGACGGTTTCACTTCTGGGTTCAAAATTGTAGCTATACTTGCATTGACTTTGAGGTGAAAGGAAAAAAAAAAAGAAAAAAAAGAGAAATTAACCTCTTGGTAGTAAACTGCCATTGTCAGTCTTATTCCCAGTCACAGTGAGGCAGAAAGCAGCCTGACACTTCTGTGCCTGCTTCAGCCCATTGTAAACAGGAGGTGGCAGTTCTAGTCTTTGATCCAATATGCGGCAGTGTTATAAAATGGCGGTAACTAGCTGGGGAAGACATTTCTACAATACGCAAGCTAAATAGCTTTTCCAAGGCTAGCCAGAACTTCTTCCCATTTAATCCTTTATTTGCAGGAGGCTAAAATGTGTTACAGAAAGAGAAAAGGAAAAAAATTAGAGCAGATTCTGACAATATTGGTAGCGTGATAGAGACTCTGGAGCCCAGCACTGTATCCAAAGCTTTATTTTCAGTGTGCAACCACATAAAAATTGTCTTTTTAAGGCTTTTGTGAAAAAAAAAAGAAAAAAAAATCCTTTTTATTCATCTTGTGTTCTCTCTCATGCATTAGTTTCACAAATCTTCCTTATCACAGAAAATGCTTTTATTTTGTAATCCTAAAATCCAACTTAAAACCAGATTAATATGCCCGTCCCTAATATATGACAGGGTGAAAGCCTGCAGAAGTGGACCTAAAATGCAACATAGCCTATAAAACAGGCCATTATTTTATTAATTTCTCTTGCCTTTCCAAATGCCAGTCATTTGCTAAGAAGACATTGTTTTATCATTAAAGTAACTTCAGGATGAAACTGGCTCTAGACAGGAAATGAGAGCCGCAAGCTACACATTAAATCCCTATGACAGTAAGGACCAATGGCAAAGTAGAGCCACTCTGGAAGTATTTCACCATAAAGAAAAGGAGCTGAACAAGGGAGGTAGAAGGTGTGAAGGAGATAGTATGTAATCTAACAGAAATAATACAAGTATTGTATTTACTACTTTTTAATCCATCTCTATGTCTGATCATGAAAAATGTCAGGAATCACAGCAGAAATATATTGCATAACCATGCTAAGAATTTTATAGAAGGTCTGGAAACCAGGTGGGGGTGAGAACTACTAAAACCACCTGACATTAAGAATTATACAGGGTAGGACATATCTGTAAGGTGCTATTCTCCATGAAGCTGTGTACTGCAATTGCCAAACCACAGCCTTTCTTAGGAAGAGGCTTTAGATGCTTCCTTCTGATCAAATAATTTTTACCTTTCTGATATTCCATCTACATCATCCGTGTAAGTAAGTTCTCTCAGAGTAGAATGACTGCTTTGTACTGTGGTGTGTGAAAATAGGACATAATCTCATGGCCATAGATAACAAAATATCCTGCTTTTACCATCCTGTCGTCCAGTGGGGACTCCTGTAGTCAGAGATTCAGCAGTGAATATTAATCTTCACAGGGTTATACAGGACATCTCTAACTGAATTTCCTTACATCCTCACAACCAAGTATGTCCAATTGCAGAAAGATAAGACATGAGTCTGATCTTGTTAATCAGACAGGCACATACTCTGACATGTTTCACAATAGGAGGACAAGCCAGATCACGTCTTGTAGCTATGGAAGAGAATACGAGTAATGAAGCCAGTACTGAACTGAAGAAGAAATCTGGTTATAACTGTGGAAGCAGTGGGGTCGCAGGAAGGTGGTGCAGACATATTGACAAATATCATTCTTCCAGGATCTTTCCCAGTATTTTAGGCAGCATTTTATATTTATACAATAGGTATACCTTAGGTAGCATTTTTATATTTATACAATATATAATATTGTATCAATTCTTATACAATGAAGTTCTCACAGTATAATTACTGTATAACAGCTGAGCCATGGTAACAATCTCCCAGAGAGCCCTGTGGCCAAAATCAGGGACAGAACAGTGTTTACCCTTCTTTACTTTCCAACCTTGCTATGTTTATCTACATTTCATTTACTGGGCACTAGAAGACCATAGATGAACAGGCTAGTTGTTCATAGTTATTCTTCTGACATATAGTGCCTCAGGGTGTGTTAATCTGACATGGTATCTATGCTTCCTTGGACTATTTCCTAAGAAAAGTACTAAGTAAAGTAAAATCAGCACAGCATATCCTAATTTAAAGGGACATCTGTGACAGCAAACTTCTCATACAGAAGAAAATCTCATGGTAAGAGCTAAGAGGTTTAAGAAAAAAATTCACAGATGTTTTGGGTATAAAAGAGAAAAAAAAGAGTACGGCTCAGGTTCCTAAACTTCTGTTCTAAGCAGAGGTAGAAGTCTTCCTGCCTACCACAAAGATCCCTTCCTTTAAGATTTAAATTTTCTTATGTGAAGACATTTTCATAGTCTTCCTCTATCCATGAAAAAATTAGAGCAACCTCCAACTGCACCGTTCACAAGGGACAGTGTTTATTTGTCACATTGAAAAGCAAAAACTTGAATTTAATTTCCCCGTGCAGGTGCAAAAGCCAGACTTTGTGGGGCATTGTGAGATATGTTTTTTCCAGTGACTCGACTGGAATGGCATGCAGGCAGCTGCACAGTTCAGCTATGTTCTGAGCAGAAAAATGCAACTCAGCACTCCTGCCAAGAGGGGAAAGTGTTGCCTGTTCTGGGAACCACATTTTGAATCTTCTGAGGTCTAGCAGTAGTTACGGTAGCTATGTAGCCTTGTAGGTGATTCCTAGGAAAGGAATATAAATGAGACTGTATGGAAATTAAGGCAGATAGCAATGTGGTTGCTGAAAGGCAGTTCTGAGACTGCAAAGCAGATGATGTGGTATCTATGCCCATGCGAGAAATCGGATTTTTAAAGCTCTTACTGAAGCTCAGGTATGTAAACTGTTCTGATAGTTTCAGTGAGACTACTGAGGAATAAATTTAGGTATGTGGTTAAGAACATACAACAAGAGGAGGAATACAATATATCAACTCCACTAGAACTTTAAAATGCTTGTAAAAAAGCTTAGAAAGAAAGGTAAAGACACAAGTTGCTGAAGGTTAAAAAGCTATTGCATGTCAGCTGAGACACTAATGTTCATGTGACTTCCCTTTCATTGAAGGTGTGACTAAATCAAATTATCCCTATTTAGCATGCGTAAAAGCCCACACATTGACAAGAGAAGAGAGGGGAGGAAAGGAGAAGAAAATGGAGAAGAGAGAGAGGC
This sequence comes from Nestor notabilis, assembly GCF_000696875.1. Taxonomy (NCBI): domain Eukaryota; kingdom Metazoa; phylum Chordata; class Aves; order Psittaciformes; family Psittacidae; genus Nestor; species Nestor notabilis. The sequence continues at coordinate 92,351 of NW_009944824.1, forward strand.
ACAGGGAGGGGAAAAAGGAAAATACCTGCCATCAAGAGCCAAATAACTGAGAAAAAGGTCAGTTATAACATCTCCGTTTCTGGAAGAAGAGAGGCAGTACTTGCAGACATATGAAAAACACTAATCTAAACAAAAAAAGTAGCACAGAATTCGGGGGGGAGGGGGAGAATTCTACATTAAAATTTGGTCAATCTCACGGAAAACAGTACGGTTTTTATTTCTGCCTTTTAACTATTTCAGTATTTGGAAAAAGTAACTGATTTCCCCTCAACATTAGGTGAAAATCTCTTAGTTTTCTCATTTTTAGTAGGTTCCTCCTAGAATTTCAGACACAGCAAGCAGATTTGTTCAATAAGTTGTCAGAGATGTTTTCTTCTGCAAAATCATTAAAATAAGCTTTTTAATGTGTTGGGTTTTTTTTTTCCCCTCTAAAACACATGTGAATATAGATGCATATTTTTCTCCATTGTCTTTTTGGTCTTGCCAGTTGCATTCCTCCTGCTTTTGTCACCAGTTTTGCTTCATAAGCATTAGACTATTTCATTAGTTATGACTCAGAAAGGCACAATCATACAAATTACCCCTCAGTGTCATCTACTCTCATTTAAATATAAAGTCTGCCTTCTGCTGAGCTATTGAATACATTTTATTCCCTGGATTCAATAAAAATCGAAACTGCCTTTCCTTGCTTCTATCAAGAGGAGGAAACAAAGTTCTGGTCTTGTTTTCCTTTACTGCTCAAATGTTTGCGCCATTTGTAACTATCCTAATTTCTTTCTTTCTTGTGAAGGTTTTATTCTGAATTGTTTTGTTAAATCAGATTGTAGTCTAAAAAATATATAGCCTATAAATTTAACCCATATAATGGTAAGTGAAAATTTTAAGTACAAGACATTCTTTATAGAAATTTTTGAGTTTTCTGTTTAAAAACAAATTCACAGATACTACGTTTGTGATCAAACAAGGAAGACTGAAACCTGCAGGTAACTCTGAGTCTGCAAACTGTCATTAGCAGAGATGTAGTATTGGTAATAGTGACTTATTTCCCTTTTAAAAAATAGTAAGAAAAGAGAACAAATCTTTAGTGGTTTATCTAATTTCTTTAGCCATTAATCACTAGCACCAAGCCCTCATAAATATGGTGACAGACACAGAGTAATTATCATATTTCAGAAAAGGTCGATCAAAAATAGATATGGTAAAAAACTAGTCAATAAATAATCTTATAAGGCTAAACATTGCACTCATTCTTTTCAAGTCACTCATTAGTCATCTACGGTGCCCTCAGTGACTTTTTTTAACATATTACTTCAAAGTCTTTTCTTTGTTATTAGGAAGGGAAATATTTTTATCTTGCAAAGCTCCATCTGTATTTGAGGTCTTGTTCACCTTAAATGAACAATTTCCCAGTGGACAAGGAACTACTGTGACAGGAACATTAATAATACCTGGGAGCATCTACTGCCTAATTTCTTTTTTTTTTTTTTAAAGAAACTTACACTTTTAAGGGCAAATAAGGGAGGAACAAAAAGGAGAAGGAAAGAAGAGGTAGGAAAGGATAATTTGTGGTTAAAGCTGGTTGAATTCTTCACTGTTAACATTTCATCTTTTAAATTACTGCTTAAAATTACAATCCTAAATCCGTAGTTTCAGTTTCAGTAGAAGGAGCTGCACCTTTTGCATAACAGGCCATTCCTTTAAGGGTAAAATTTCTAAAGATGGTTAAATGGCTTAGGTATCACTTTGAACTTGAAATATAGTAAATGCCTTTTAAGCATCTTTTAAAATCCCTGGGAATAGCTTAAATAGCTTACATGCCCATATAATTTTTTTTTTCATTTTCTTGCTCTACTCTTGATATCAAACAAGCATTAAGAAGTCTAATATAAGTATCTAATTTTGAAAATTTGTCCCTTATGAATGTACTGCTCTTTTGTTCTGCATTGAAATGAGTCAAACTGAATTTATACCACTATTAAATTATTACAATAAATTTTTGAATATATTTATTCTTTTACAATCTAAGAATTAAAAAATCTTATTTTTTATAAACTTTTAAATTACCTAGAGTAATTTTAAATTACGTAGAGTCTTATTTTCCAAAATGTCTCTGGGTATCCCACTGAATGCTACTATTTGGCTGTAATTTTATTCATAGGATATATTTGATCTATTCACATTTATGTACTCACACAGAAGATCTGCTCTTCAGCTGTTTAATGTCAGTTTTACAAGGACTATGATGACAAATATCCAAATATAAAGGGGTAATAAATCAATTATGCAGTTTCAGAAAAATAACCTGCTCAATGTATTAAGAAAAAGTGAAGAAACTTTTAAATTGGGAATATAGAGGCTGCCAAATAATTGTAAATCATTTGTAAAATACAGAATAAATTTGCTAATCACTGTAACAAATAATAAAAAGAGAAATTCAGGGAATTCAGAAAAAATAAGAATGCTCAAGGGCATGAAAAAACCTAGTATTAACATGAAAAAATGGGAGGTTTTTTTTTCCTGAAAGAAAAAATGAGAAACCAGAAATGTATATAAAATAATTAATGTCCAAAAGAGCAAAGATGAAAAAAAATCCCCAAACCCAAACAAAAAACTCATGCCAATTCCTACCCTGGTTCTGTGATAGAAGAACAAATCCATAATTAAATGGTGGAAGACTTGAAGTAAATAAAGGAATATAGTTCCTCACAAAACCTCAAGTCACTGAGGCAAAGCAACTGAAAAGAGAAAATGAAGACTGAATATACAATTCCCAGTGTGGATCAGACTGGTAATTCTAAACCAAGCAGTCTGGGTGAAAGACAGATCCCCACCCAGCCGGGACTAGGACAAGATACATGAAGACCTCAAGCTACATAAAGTGGCACAGCAGTACTTCTCGTTGGTGAGAGATAGATAAAGCACTGATTAGGACTGCTCTGTAAGGGAAGGTAATACAGGTTCACAGGACTGGATTTTGCCATCTAACTAGGGGGAGGATAATCAAATAGATCAGGACAAGAACTGCAATATTGTTTGAGTTCTATTTCCCTTACAAAACTATATAAACCCTGGTGCAGCTTAAGGCCATTTTCCTCTTGTCCTATCACTTGTTACCTGGGAGAAGGGACCAGCCACCTCCTGGCTCCATCCTCCTTTCAGGTAGCTGTAGGGAGTGATAAGGTTCCCTGTAAGCTTTCTCTTCTCCAGACTAAGCAACTCTGGTTCCATCCACCATTTCTCATAACACTTGTGCTCTAGCTCTCAGCTTCATTGCCCTTCTCTGGACCTGCTCCAGCACCTCAATATGTCTCTCATAGTGAAGCACTCAGAACTGAACACAGTACTTGAGGTGTGGCCTCACCACTGCTGAGTACAGGGGGATGATCACATTCCTAGTCCTGCTGGCCACACTATTTCTGATACAGACCAAGATGCCATTGGCCTTCTTGGCTGCCTGGGCACAAGCTGGCCTATGTTCAGCTCCATCAATCAGCACCTCCAGGTCCTTTTCTGCTGAGCAGCTTTCCAGCCACTCTTCCCTAAACCTGAAGCATTGCATGGGGTTGTTGTGGCCCAAGTGCAGGATCCGGCACAATTGGCCACAACCCATGGATCAAGCCTGTCCAGATCCCTCAGCAGACCCTTCCTGTCCTCCAGCAGATCAACAGTCCCAGCCAGCTTGGTGTCGACTGCAAATTTACTGAGGGTGCACTCAATCCCCTCATCCAGATCACTGATAAAGAAGTTAAATGGGACTGGCCTGAATACCAAACCCTGGAGGAGACTTCTAGTGACCAGTCACCAACTAGATGTGGCACCATTCACCACTACTCTTTAGGCTCAGCCATACAGTCAAGATGCAGCTATAAACATGAAAAGAGAAGCATTGATACATAACACATTATGCTGGTGGCAGTGTCTGGGAAATATTCCTATGACCTACATCTCTAATTAACAGCAACTCAAAAAAATTTTGTTTCTTGCTGAGTTATATGTGTGAAAAGATAGTTTTGTATCTGTTGACTATTTCTCTTTCTCTACAAATGTTGATCTGAAAACTGATACTGACACAGTAGTAGGTATTATATTTGCATGTTAATTTTCTGATATTACCCAGATACACTCAATACAAAAAAAAACTCTAAGAAACAAAACACAAATAAGTTTAAAAGTCTCCAACTGTAACATGCATACCTGCATGCTTTGTAAAGATATGCAGAAGGTTTTAAAAATTCTTTATTTCCAATGTGAATCTTTTGTACAAGCCTGTGGGTTTTGGCTGGGGTAGAGTTCTTTTTCAGCTTCTTACACTACCCCACCAGCAGAAGGCTGGGGGTGCACAATGAGTCAGGAAGGGGACACATCCAGGACAGCTGATACCAACTCACCAAATGGATATCCCATGCTGTATGATGTCATGCCTAGCATATAAAGCTGGAGGAAGAAGAAGAAGGAAGTGGGTAACTTTCAGCGTTATGGCATTGGTCTTTCCAAAAAACCACTATGCATGATGAAGCCCCACTTTCCTGGAGATGGCTGAGCACCTGTCTGCCAATGGGAAGTGGTGAATGAATTCTTTGTTTTGCTTTGGTTGCGTGTGCAGCTTTTCCTTTACTTATTAAACTGTCTTTATCTCAGCCCATGAGTTTTCTCACTTCTACCTTTCTAATTCTCTCCCCCACCCCACTTAGAGTGTGAGTGAATGGCTGTGTTGGGCTTAGTTGCCTGCAGGGGTTAAACTATGACAACAAGGCAGACATTGTTGAAAACTTTTTTAAAAAATCCATTAACATCTGCTGCCAGAATCTTCATAAACTCAGTTCAGAAAGAGAATTAAAGCATTTTTGCATGATTGGATTTAGAGCAACAGCAACTGGGCCTCACTGGGTTTATATAGCATAAAAAATTATTTAGCTGTCAGCTCAGCCATGTACGTACATCTGCTGAGTCCATGCCAGTTGTGGAGTGGATTTCTTTCTCTGAAATCTAAGGACACTGCTGCAGATAATTAATTCATTAGTGTGAACTGACTTCACAACAGTTTAATTAAGATTGCAGAATGGCCTTAGGGCTGACTATTATTATGCCATAGATTATAATTTAAAAGTTCAATAGCACTGATCTGGACATGCTAGATTAGTCACTTGGAAACAGTGTTTTCACATCTATTAAAAAGCCTCATCTTTTATCATATTTGAATATCTCTTGCCTGATTTCCTGGCATCATGCATTCAGCTAAGGCTTTTTGTATATTTGTTAGTAATGAACAGTCTTTGGACAGAGACTTTGAACAGCAGAGATCTGTAAACATAACTTCGACTGCTCAGCAACCAAACAATGTACCAACAACTTAGAGAAACATAGAAAGTGTGAGACATAAAAATCAAGATGGCTAGCCACAGTGCCCAGTTAAAAGAGCATTATGTAATCTTGTGAACTAAAATAAAGAATGATTAAGCCTGTTGATCTTAGAATATGGGACTGAATCAGACAAAAGTAGAAAAAAATTGAAATCACAATGTAAATGTTTATTTCACTATACATATTGTGTCCTTTCCCCACCAGGTGGTTGAAAATATCAGGTGAGGAGACAAGAGTTTGCTGTGAAAGAACAATAGAATATAAACTTACAGAGAAGGTGTGCTGTTCTGTTTCCACTTGTTCTGTTGTTTTCATTTTGTTTCAGTAGCTTGATTACTTGGGTACAGCAAAGAAATAATTCCCGTGAGCTATTTTCTCATTTTGAGAAAAGAAAAAAATGATATCAAGTGGTTCAAGGAAGCAAGGGTGACTAAGACTGGGAGTTGTGAGGGCTTAATGTTTCTTGGAACCCTCTAGGGTCATTCCCTTCCAAAGACACTTTCTCCTAGCCATTCAGAATCTATCTGTTGCTTTTAGTAAGAAAGCTTTCAATGTGCTTTAAAGAAGAAAATAGAAGAAAAGAATGGTTTATTCTATTCTGCCTCTCATGTCATCAACCAGTTTAGAAGCCGAACTCCACTTGGAGAAACTGTATTACTGCTTAATCTGGATTAGAAAAAAATGCAACCCAAACAAAATAAAGTAAAACTGAACTAAACCAAACCAAGCGTTCTTGGCTTTTACAGTCATAAGATGAGCTGGGCTGGAAATTAAAATAAACTGTCCTTCCACTTGTACACAAAACAGATGCTATCTGCAAATCACCAAGATAATAAAAGCTGAATCTCATAATGCTTTTTTAGACAGCTGCATTCTAGAGTAGAACTTTAAATGAAGATTTTTCATGTTCTTGGTGACTTTTTTCTACAAAAGAACTTTAACTTCCCCCCTTCTTGAACACAAAAAATGGTGAATCTGCATATTTATAACATCCATTACATATTAAATAGCAATCTGAACACTGTTTAATTTCCTAGAAAAGAAACTGTATTTTATGTACTACTTGAAAATTAGAAACTTTACTTGGTATTAATAAACCATGTTAGAGAACATAAATGGTGAAAGAAAGAGTATGTAAAAAGTTACAGAACATCAGAAAGAGAGTTATTTAAGGAAAAAAACCCTAGTTTAGAAATGCTTTGTTTATGCTATTGTTTACAAATTCATTAAAAATTTCAATATGTCAAGGAATAGGATTTAATTAGCTTGAGGTGTGAAGAATACATGCATATTTAAGTTTTGACCTGTACTTGCATCTGTTTGAAAACCCATAGGCACATGAGACTGGTATCTATGTATTTGTAATATAAAAATCATGTTGTAGACTATTAAGCATGTGCCTTTAATTTCATAGAGATGACACTCCAAGGACATTCAGCTAATAATCTGTGTATAAAGCTTTGATCCTCTCCCTGATCAGATTAGCTTTACTATAGATTCCTTATTATAATTTATTTAACATAAAAGCTGCTACATGAGGTGGTTAAAGTTACTTAATGAGCTAACCGATTAGAAAGAAATGAATTTGAGATCACTTTGAACCCACTCTAATTTTCCCAAAGAACCAAAATGTATGATGTTCAGGGTCCTGGAGGAAAAGTGTAGAGCACAGTTCTTTAATTAATAGTATATCTGGGTAGAATAGATGTTCGCTACTGAACAACTTTGATTTTTCCATGGAACTGGAACATAAAGTGAGCCCATTCTCTGCTTTTAGTTATGCTTTTGACACTGAGCAGAATTTGCCCCATGGCAGAGTGAAAGCCCCTAACGCTAACACAGACTAAACTTTAGTTGTTCAATATTTTCAATATGAGATCAGAGTAGAACTACCTAATCAAATAAAGCTGTGGAGGAGAGGACAAGACGGAAAAGCTGTGTTTGAGTGTATAAAATGAAAGTTTGATTATGTCAGTCTTTATCACATCCATTTCTGTATCCTATTTTTAAACCAACTGGACCTGAGTAGATTTCACAACCCTTCTGCACCTGAATACATTCATATAAGTGATTTTTGATCTCTAGCAAAGTAAATGAGGTCACAGCTGAAAACTTTACAATAGAATGGTGGGCAAAGTTAATAGGGAAAAATATTTAGAAAAAAACTCGTCATAAATGGCTTTCAAATTTTTCAGTTGTCAGCTCACTTAGAGTGGCCTAGGTTTTGGTTTATTATTTATTTTTCAATGAAGTTATAATAAGGGCTGCAATAAGGATCCTAAGGTATAAGTAACAGTTTGTTGAATAATGAGTCATAAATTCAGCAGCCCATATTTTAAATGACTAAGGATAATAGCTTCAGAAATGTGCTAGATGTGAACTCTATTTTAGATGAAAACTAGGATCATTTTGCTCAAAGTATTTTTTTGGTTTGTTACCAGTGACACCAACTGCCACGAAATAGTCCTAACAATTTAATTTAACTTTGGATAACAAACCTACTAAAACCTATATTTAACTTACTAACAAGTATTTCACTTAAAAGTAAACTTCTAATATAATTATATATATATATACACTAGTAGAACAATTTCTAAGTGATGTTCAAGTATGAAGAATTATAATGTTCTAATGCAGCTTTCGAAAACTCTACCTGGATTTATAAAAAAGTATAATAAATGAAAATCCTATTTCTGCTGAAGCAAGTATAAAAAATCCAATCTGCTGTTAGTGGATTTGATCTAGGTTTTCCTACACTATAACAGACATTTGTACATTGTAAGATTGAAACATGAGTTATATATTAACAATGATGCTTAAGCAAGATGACACTCAAGTAGCTTTAGAAGCATAATTTTGATGTCATTAACAAATACAGTGTTTAAAAACCTCAGCATTACATTTTATTGACCAAGTATTTGAAGGACAACTAAGGATCTAGTATGTTTTAGTGGTCGTTTGATACAGACACTGATGGAAACCTGAAGTGAATTTAAAATAATTTTTATACCTGCTTATAAATGTGGACAAGCTTTGAGGGGAAGGAATAGTTAGAAAGAATACTCCGAAGCAATCTAAGATAGACTAGGGTAGTAAGTTGGGGCAAAGTGTCATGAAAAAGTATACTAACTCAAATAATCAGGCTTATCACTGTACAAGTCTGAAGTATTTTTTTCCTGCCTTTGCATCATCTCTGAATGTGGGAAATCCACACATTGCAACACAATCTCTCAAACAGTTCAGGCAAGCTGGGTGGACAACAGCACAGAAAGGCATTTCAAATCATGTCAGGTGTCTAAGTTGCCCTGCTCTGTGTCTCACAGCAGGAGAAATTTGCTTTCTCCAGACTCCCAACTGGATGTATCAACCCTGGGATAAATCTTTTATACATTTCTTCAGCATTTGTGAGCAAAATAATGAGCTCTCTCTGCAATGGAGCACTGCTGTCTTGATGAACACACTTATAAATATTATAGAAATATGTCTTAAAAATACAAAGCTCATGTCAAGCTGATATGCAAATACTTAAGTTATTTACTAGTAAATGTTTTTTGAAGAAAAGCATAACACAACAGGATACAGTAGCAGTCAGAAGAAGCAAATACCTAAAAAAAATCAGGTGTATCTTGCATTTTGTAAAGTAAACAGATAAAAGTTCTTTCTAATAAAGAGAGATTAATTCCCGCTGTGTGCATTTTGGGACATTTCAGGATCCCAAAAGCATGTAGAAGAGTTGAATTTTCTAAAGGGTTTCATAAATATTTGACTAAATTTGTAAGGTGAAATCTTGGCCTTGTCAAAGCCTGTGGGAAATCTCCCTTTGATTACAAAGGAGCTGCATTTCCAGTAACCATGATTGTTTCAGCACCTGACAGGTCTGTACAGAGAGTGAGGGAGAGCAAGTCTTTCAGGTATTTTTAGTACTCTTCCAGTGAATTTTTAGTTCTCCATATTTACCATAGTTATCAATATTTACCATAGCTATTTTGGAAATCAAAACATAGAGAAGGAAAACATATTTTGATATATTTAAAGTGAGATAAAGGATAAACACATGTGCTTACTTTCTTAAAATTCTTCTCTGTGCTATCACTGATGTAGCCAACACAGATTGCAAGAATTAATGTTGAAATACTTTTTAATAGCTTTTTTCTTTTTTGTTCTTTCATGTGTATAAATATTTCCTGAAAATTTTGCTTTGTTTTCAGGATTCTGTGTTTTTGTTTTCCCTTTAATTGTCCAAAACCATTTGAGAAAATAATTTTAAAATGTTAATTTAAAACTAAGAAGGCAAAAATACTTCCTCCCCAACCCAGTGTAAGGTTCTCACCTAAACTCAGATGAACAGCTCTGAATTTGCAACATTTATTTAAACGGACGTATGCCTTCCTCTTTCTATTTCCCATTAAATGCTGTGGCCTTCTCAAACGAAGGTGGTGTGTTTTTACTTACTTAGGAGCTTTTGTCATGAAGCATAGCCTTGTGCGGCAAGACTGGATAGAAACAGAAGTAGAAAATGCTGAAGGGAAATTATAAAGCATGCAGTCAGCTTGCCACAAAGGATGATAGGATTTAGGATTTGGTACATACCTTTTATTAACATGAACAGACTGACTTAATCTAAAAGCAATTGTGTTGAATGGTTGGAAAATTAAACAGTGAACTATAATTTGTTCTTCTGTATTACAAATCAAATGTATTTAGTGAATTTTTGGTTAACATTGGGAATAGAGCTTTAAATATGTTTGACTGTTCCTGAAAACTCCAAATAATACACATTTTAATTTTCTTTAATAAAGGGTTGTTTGGTTTTCTATCATCTAGTTTGACATTAGCAGGGTAAAATGGATCATTAGCAGTTTTCATCTTGAGAAATCACTGGGTTTTTTTTGGTGTTTTGTTTTGTGTTTCCTTTTTTTTTTGTTCTAAAATAGTGTTTATCTTTTCCTCATCTTCTTTTAGCTTTCTTGCCATTAAGGAAGGGTCATATCCACACTATAACATTTTGTGATGAATATCCCACACTACTGCATGATTGTTCATGTAAGCACACAGATTTACATTTTCTGAAAATTGTAATATTAAATGGATTTTAAATGAGCTAATTTAAGACAATTAAATAACTTAGATTAATTTCTGGAGTCAAGGCATGAATTGTTTTCTTCAGGAGTGTAGAGATTTAAATGCAGAGAGAAGGTGGTATAAGGTAATGGACAGTAAACAGTGGTGGGTTATGAAAGGCTAACTGACTCAGGCTGTTACCTTTTGAGAAGGATGTTCAATTCACTGCTGCAATGCATTCTTTACCCATAATCATCTTAACTTTCTAGTTTTATTAGGAACTTCAGCTAAATCATGCAATAGTTTAATACGCACTAGCACATTTTGGATATTTTGATTTCCTTTATCATTTAGTTTGCATCATCAAGAAAGGCAGGTACATAAATATCCTTATGTCAGTTAGACTTGAAATGAACAAAAAAAAAAAGTAGTTTCCCATCTCTCAGAATACTGGTATAAACTCCCCAAGGGTTTTTTTTTTGTTTATTTTTTTATTCTTTCAGCTATTTCTGCTGTACATTTTTGACCTAGTTTTGGCTGGGACAGAGTTTTAAACCACAACAATTTTACATTAGTATCATTATTGTGATGACATTTCTGTTTTATGGTATTTTTGAAGTTGGTTACTAACTGCAAGTTCACAGAAACTTTCGAAGTCTTCTGAAAGCAAATATAAAATATGTATACAAAATATAATTGAATTCAAGAATAGTTTTTCTTCCCTAATATTTTCCAGTTAGCTTTTTAGGTGGAGACCTGTGGGTAGAAACATTTGATTTCAGTTGGATTTGGAGGCCTATTGAATATTTACTTTTATGTATAAATTGAACATTTTGGTGGACTGAGAATTAGTGTTATGCATTTTGTATGTTCAGCAAACATAGTTTAGACTAGTCTGGACTTTTTCATCATGCATTATATAGCAGAAGAGAACAAAGCATTTAGGAATGATAGTCTACCCTGTCAGTTGTTAAGACGTGTTTGGGTAAAATTTCACTTATGTGTGGAAGTTCCCTTCCTGACAAAATAGAGAAAGGAAATTATTTGACATCCTTTATTATAGATTCTTGTGATTTTTTAGGCATTCACAAAGAAATGGATCCAATCCATTTGTTACAAAACAATGGATCCACCCAGTTGTTACAAAAGTCAAAGTAATAATGTATAAATATTTACCTACAAAGCTAGTTTTCCTTTAGAATAAAATATGCTGTTCTTTTTTCCTTTCCTTGTCCAATTCTGTTATAGTTACATTAATTTATACAGGAATATTATATCACAGATTTCTGTACCTGTGCTAACAAAGATAAATGGAAGCTGGGATTTCGATAAAACTTTGCAAACAATTCCATTATAGCTTGTCAAAAGCACACAGAACCTCAGCTGTAAGTTTTTTCATTTATGTCAGTTTTGTCAACATCACTGACTCAAAGTATGAACCCTTACATTCAATCTCTGTACAAAAGAATAAATTGACAATTCAAGTATGAAGCTTTAAACTGTGTTTTTAGCTCTGACATTTCTTATTGCCATATAAAATTTTACACCAAAAAAAGAAGAATTTCTGGAAAAAGCTGAAGGTAAGCTTATATGCTATTTGAATATTAATAAAGTTTTCTAACAGAGTAGAGTAAAAAACTTGCATAATTTTGGTTTTCCTTTTTACATTATTTTCATGCAAGTTGCAGCAGGCAAATAATTTAAAAAATATTAACTCTGATTCATATATTTCTACTATGTTAATGATGCTATTGTGTTTACAATTTACAAATATTTAAAAATAGTGGGTTTTTTCTGTTTGTGGGAATTGAGTTAGGAAGTTTGGTTTCACATCATTTATGACCACCATGTTAATGTTCGTATTTCTAAATTCAATAGTTCACACAGGAAGTGGAAGTGGTATCATATAATGGCTACAAGGAAACATGCTGCCTAGTGTTACAGATAACCTGGCAAAAACCTGATGTTCTTTTCTGCTTGGGAATCAGTTTGTGGGTAGCAGAGAGAGAATCATTTACTTGATTAGGCAAAAGAAAGTACTTAAGTAACTTTTTAAAACTGACAGTATGAATTACTAGTTTTTTATTTAAGCTGCTTTTATGTATCTTTTCAGGCTTTATAAAACCTATGAAACAAACAAACAAAAAAGCAAGCCAGTCACCATAAATCCAAACCCCTGTTAATTTTTAATCCAAGAAATTAGATATTATAGTTTGAAAATCAAGCTCAGATGTGGGACCAAATTAAATCACAGACCATTGAATTAATACATTCAGCAATCAGATCATTAAGTTAATAAGGATGCAGTCACTTCTTTTGAGTCTTACCACAAGAATTGAATTAGGTTGTTCAGTTCCTTATCACCAGTAGAAGTAATCTAAATTTGTCTTCATATAAAAATCTGAATTCATTTAACATTCAGTAATCAGGTCAAATTGAGAATTTTTTTTTTTTTTTCCTGAAAATGCCTCATGTACAGGACAACTCCCTGATCCTCCCTGCTTCTTTTTATTCCCATTCAGCCTGAATTCTGCAGTCCTGAATCTGTAAAAGTCAACTGAGCATGCACATATTCTTGCAGAGATAAACTAGGTTCTCTGACAGTTCATGCAAACATTTAAAAGGCAAGTAGTGCTGTGGTTTATCAAGTAGCTCTTTTAGTGTCCTAGAGCTAGAAAGTTATTCTCAGTGCATTCCCAAAGAAAGAGGATTAATTCTTATAGGAAGGAAGGTTGGATAGATGCAGATATACGTATATTGAAGAAAGTGTCAGGTACAATAAATAAAAATCTGAGAAAACCAGAAGTGAGGCCTGAAATCTTTACACCTTGTGGCATTTCAAGGCACATGCTACTAGAATCTGTGTTGTAGTTCAGGATCAAAGGAAAGACAAAACTTTTGTTCCGTTTGATAATAAAGGGTGTATGATATTTACTAAGAAACTTTCCTGGTCTTTCCTTAGACAGCAGAAGAACTTGTTCCTGTGGGTAAAGTGATCAATTACTCAAAATAAAATCATCTGGCATTGACTGATGTTGGCCTTGATAAGATGGTTAATTCCATGGGGAAGAATATATAATAAATTTTGGAGATTAAAAAAAAACTTAGTGGAATACAGTAAAACCAAAAAGCTTAGTCTAGCAAACATAAAACAAAATTTATTTGGGATCTTTTAAATTTTAGCATATTCACATATACAATAATTTAAGCCTTGCTGGTGCAATATAAACTAGAACTCAAGGGAATACCAGCTAGGGAACAGGATGCTGAGTAAACTGCAATGGAAATATTCTGCCATTATAGGAACTAAATCTAAGATGGGTGCTTATAATGTAGCTTCATTTTTTCCTGTTTAAAAACTTATATGATAATTTTTTTATTGTTTATGGGTACCAAGCAATCAATGTCTTATGTTGTTTAGTTAATTATGTTGAGAACAATCTACATAATTATTTTGCTATAATTAGTGTTTCTATTATACTGTTGTTTTATTTCCTTTATAAACTGTTAACTTTACTACTATAATTCTCATGCCAATAAACATACTAGAATATCCACATTTATTCCTTGCATTTAAATACTCATAAGTTTAAGATATTGCTTATTCAAAATCACATATCAGCTAATTACAAACATTCTATGGCAGAATATGTTTATAACTTACTAAGAATAATTGTTTCTCTTTAGTCTTCTGCAGCTATTACTATGATAGGAAAGTATTATGTTTCTAATAAGCCAAACTCCTACATACTGAGTTGCACTTCACATTTCCTGCATTTATGGAAGAAAATGAAGAAAATGCTGCTCCCATATCTTGTTAGCCAAACAACATAGGTTCCTGTATTAGAAGCTGGGTTTCTAGTGAGTATATCTTTCTGACACCTTTTTTGCAGATGAGTTATGCTTTCTTTATGACATGAACAGATGCAAACTCACTGAATCTTACAAACCAAACAACAGGAGGCTGCATCACTAGGCTGCCCAGTCTGTTAGAAATCAAAGCTGAGAGATGAGCTCTTTGACATTAACATTTATAGGGTGCTAACATGCCACAGGTCTCTCAGTGAGGTCTGTGCATGGTCAGCAAGTTTTCCTCTGCATGCAAAGGGCCCATAGGTAACAATATGTTTAGAATTCTGTCTTTATGTCCTCTTACAAAGACAAGCCAGATATACCATTTTAAACAGAAACGGATCATGTGTTCCAATTGTTGTGGAAATATGAAGGCTTAAAGTACAGGCATTTTGAAAAATTGCCTTACTGGAAGCTCATTACAGTATCAGACAGAGCAACTACCTGTAATCTGGTTCCAAAAATATTAAGAATGAGAAAAAAAGTCCTATTGTCTCTTTAAAGACAATGATGTCACAGAGTTTTAGTTGCAAATATTTTAAACCCCATGATTTGAAGTAGAAATAAAAATAAGAAATAAATCTGTACTTAATACCAGACACAACTATACATAAAAGTTACCAAATAGTCATGAATAATTGTGATTATAAAGCTACTAGAGTAATTTTTTTTTTTCTCGGAAAGCATGGCTAAATAGAAATAAATTCAAGGAATGTGTGATCTGCTTGTGGATAAGCCTTGAACAGACGGACAGGTTAACATTTTTAGCTAAATTATGCATTACAAATGGCTCACTCAGTTTTCTTTCATTTGCATAAGTGGCCCTGGTTCAAAAACTCACTGATTGCAATGGAAACAATTTCACTGGGTTTTTTTTTGTTTGGTTGTTTTTTCTGTTTGTTTGGGTTTTGGGGTTTTTTTTTTTGTTTGTTTTTTTTTTTGTTTGTTTTGTTTTGTTTTTTTGTTTTGTTTTTAAACCACAGGGCTCAAAACTATAAGATTTTGGGAAAACCAGCACAAATTGCCCTTTTAAAGACCACCTTCCTACGCTTAATTAGCATGACAACATAACTGGTTTTGTAAATTAAGTTCTACAACTGACCATCTGGAATAAAGAAGTTAAAATTTTATTGAATATTAAGATAAACAATATGAAGCTGCAGACAGAAATCCTCACTACTAAAATGTGATGCTTCATTCTCTTAAGATATGTTTTATAAGAAAGAGTAACAGTCTCTGGATAACTTTGTATTTCAGGAATGTTGAAGCAGAAAAAAAACATGTGCTGTTAAATTTTTTACTTTGCTTCTGTTTAGGGAAGTGGCAAAGAGTTGCGCAGAGATTGGGAGCAATGGGATCTGAGGTACAGAAGGCAGAAAAGAAGGCTAATAATAGTTTTTTATTATTTTTCTGAATTATTTTTAAGACTTGCATCTTTCAGCAACATTACTTCATCGTCACTGTTTTAAAACTGTTAATATATACCTATTAGTCTGATGTAAAGCATCAGCCACTGAACTAGCACCAAAATAGAAAGTGATAGGTAATGTATCATGTATAAAAAAAAGAGATCAATCAGCAACTCAGATGTCTATTATTTTTCATTCAGTCAGATAATTCAGGAAATATTACGGCTTGACCTAAGAAATAAATTGCAGAGCTTCATCTTTATTTCATTAATGGACAGCAACATCAGCAAAAAAAAACAAAAACAAAAACAAAACAGATTCATAATTTTAATCTATTTAAGGCCTGTGAATGGGATTTTTCTATTAATTATTATTTAAAACTGATACTTTCATAAGGATATTTTGAAGTGCAGAGCTCTACAGAGATATGTCCTACAGATACTTGGTTTGATTTCAACTTCTCGTCTTTGCATCATTCTTCCACTGAGTTGTTGCATTGTCATCTGCTGGTTATGATGGATAATTTCCTGTCACTATGGTCACAGTTAATGAAAATATGAGAACATTTACAAGGCTGATCAAGATTTATAAAACAATAAGGAGATTAGAGCATAGGGGGTAAAAAAAAAAAAAAAAAAAAAAAAGACCTAACTAAATGACAAAGAATTATTCATTCTGGAGTAGTATATATCTCTGACATAAATATTGCTTGAAAAATCAACTTGGGATTTACATATTGGACAATGCATTTCTTTCCTTAGTATTTTCCTTTTTTAACTAAATTAATTAGTTTTCTAAGGTTTTTTAAGCCTTCCTGTGATTACTTAGTAAGTAAACTCCTTTTAGATACGTGTGGTTCATTTATATTCAGAATAAGAAGCCTGTTTGTTATAGTTTCAGATTTCAGAGGCTTTTCAGTTTTGGCTGAGAAACATGAATTTGCAAGGAACTTCATATATGTATACAGGCAAAGTTGAGCCATTTGCGTATGGCTCGCTTCCCATGTTTGGCACAAAGCCAACCAAAGCAACTGAACTTCTGTAAGCAAAACTGAATCTTTGATCAAATTTAGATATTTTTACTGTAAGAATCATGACCAAGACTCCTTGAGGGATTAGTGCAGTGTAATTCAATTGTGTCGCATTATTTTAACCTAAAGTGAGATCTGGGTATAATTTACAATTTATAATGAGTTGTAGGTTTGAATCAGAATACCTACTACACTGGCAAAAAACATATTTCTTGAACAGAAGATGGATTTTTTTTCCTTTTTATCCACATTTATATATGAGCTAAAGGATATTCTTATCAGTTAGAAGAATAATCTAGGGTTTAGGAACTTCACATTGTGCTTTTGGCCAGAGGTATTTTTAGGTAAACTTGAGCAATGGCTTACATCTTCCATGTATAATTGATTTAAACTCATAAAATCAGCACTTTCTTATCTGAAAAGGGTTTTGGGAAGATTTTAAAAATGTTTAAAAACGTTGACCAATATAATTAATATTACAGGAATAGGTGCCTTAGAACTACTGGAGGCAAATACATTCAGAAAAACAGTGTGTTTAAACTGTAACTAAATGCCTTAAAAAGACATTATGATCATTCACTTAATGTTATCATAACTTAGGCATTAAATCGAATATATTGATTGCAGCTGTAAGGACGTAAGTAAGGTAAAGCTTGTAGGAAGATACAGTATCTTTTTTTCTTAGATCAGTTGGTACAGCTTGAGAAAAGAGGTAGGCTTTTGGACGTGCAAGCTCATCTGCTATCAGAAACTGAATAAACACTCTTCAAAACTAAGTAGAAATTTCAGAACAAATGTTGTGAAAGTAACTAGATACATTAATCAGACCGCCTGAAAGAAAAGAGTTGATCCCAAAATTCTATTAAAGGAGAAAGATTAGATGAACTAGCATGATTGATGAAACTATTGTTTCTACAGTTTATGATTTTATGATTTTTTTTTTTTAATTTAGATTTCTCTTAAGAACAAATACTGAGATGACAGAGGTGAGGTGATTGAGGTTTTTTTGGAGATGCTTTCTTAGTGATGATTAGGTGTTCATTTAATCATTACAAAGAGAATATTAACACATTTTCTATTCTAGCTTATTCTGTTATGTAGCAATTTCTTAATTGCATGCCAATAATTTCCATGTTTATATGTACTGACACATATGCATATGTTGCCTAGTTGTAGTCCGGTTTGATTTGGTGATTGATCTTGGAAATCTTTCTGAAGACAAATGCAGTTCTGAAGATGAAGGACTGGTTGAAGACCAGTTTCTGAAAAGCGTTTCTCCAGGTAGGATTCTTGTTTTATGTAACTCTTAATTGACCAGTGATTCCAGATTCCAGGATGAGTAAATAACATTGAAAAAGTATGAGTTCAACATGTTTTCTGTACTCTGAAGTGACTCTCTACAAGCTATTTTGACTTTTCTCTGTGAAAATCTGCTTGCTGGATAAAACTTTCTCCTAGATTGTTGCATCCTGGGCTGCATCAAAAGAAGAGTCACCAACAGGTCAAAGGAGGTGATCCTGCCCCTCTACTCTGCTCTTGTGAGACCTCACTGGGAGTGTTGTGTACAGTTCTGGTGTTCTCAACATCAAAAGGATATGGAGCTGCTGGAGCAAGTACAGAGGAGGGCCACGAGGATGATAAGAGGGCTGGAGCACCTCCCATATGAAGACAGGCTGAGAAAGTTGGGGCTGTTCAGCCTGGAGAAGAGAAGACTCTGTGGAGACCTCATAGCAGCCTTCCAGTATCTGAAGGGGGCCTACAAGGATGCTGGGGAGGGAGTCTTCGTTAGGGACTGTAGTGGTAGGACAAGGGGTAATGGGTTTAAACTTAAACAGGGGAAGTTTAGGTTAGCTATAAGGAAGAAGTTCTTCACAGTGAGGGTGGTGAGGCACTGAAATAGGTTGCCCAAGGAAGTTGTGAATGCTCCAACCCTGGAGGTGTTCAAGGCCAGATTGGACAGAGCCTTCGGCGACATAGTTTACTGTGTGATGTCCCTGCCCATGGTAGGGGGGTTATAATTAGATGATCCTAAGGTCCTTTCCAACCCTAACTATTTTATGATTCTATGGAAAGGAAATCACAACTATGTTCCCCAGAGCATACACAGGTGTTTTCCTTGGGGCCTCTCAATAACATAATATATTTACACGACAGTTTCATAGTTACTACAAGTGTAATTCAAATCAATGACAGAGCATTTTCCTATGTACTGTGGGATAATTCTTTAAAATAATATCTGTAAGAAAAAAACCAACAAAACACCTTCCACATATGAGTACTGTGCTTATTTGTACAGAAGACCTCTGGAGAGAGCAGATATTCAATTCAGTCAACATTTTGTTAAGTGTGGTGGAAGGTCACAGACAGATTTATCCCATCACTCCCTAACCCACAGATGTGTGTGTGCAGACCACACACAGCTAGTAAATAAAACATCAAGGCATTTTAATCGGATTTTCCATAGATCTCCTAGCACTGTTTAGCTTAGATGTTTCCAATGCTAGAGCAGTTTCATATTCTGTGAAATTATTGAAATTAAAATTTAATTTTGTCTTAATTTACAAACACATGAACAACCCCATACTCTCTATACCACAATTTTCGTTACAAGTAATGCTAAAGCAACAGCTGTAAATAACATTTCAGTAAAACTTAACTGAAGAGTTATTGCGCCCAGATGCCGTTAATTTGAAAAGAAGACTAAATTACCACCCAAACAAAAGCTGTTGCAGCAAGTTTTGAGGCTATGTTCCCTGATAAGAATCACATAAAACACTGGAAGAATGATTACCTGAAACCACAGGAAACTATGTATTTTGTTTTGCTTTGCCTCTCCCCTCTTCTTTGTATTCCTCTCTCTTTAAGTGTATTTATTTATGGAACACCTGTTTCCCTTCTTTTCTCAGCATAATTGGACATATATATATAAGAAAGCTTAGGCTTAAATGCTTACTTAAATGCTACTCTTGCTAAACAATCAGTAGCATATATTATGAAATGTAAATTGTTTTTTCCTCAGAAGGGTAACATTTTATGTATGATGCTTGTCAGGTGTGTATTTCATACTATTTCCTACTTAGCTTTGAAAAATTTTTTTGGAGGAAATATTTCACTCCAGTTTTAAAGCCAGAGCTGCTGGAAGCTCAACAGTCATTGTCATGAGATAGTAATGAAAATTATATATTTTAATCAATGAGTTACATGAGACTAATTTCCAGATGGAAATCACAGACTAACATGGATAGAAAACCTGTAGTATATCATTGAATTTGTTGTTCTATTCTGAGTAAGATTAAGGGTGCCTGGACAACTGAAAGAGTGCTTGGACTACCATAAGATGTTTGTTTAAAGGCGTCTTTTTTTAAAAAAGGCAAAACCTAAAACACACACAAAACCAAAACCAAACCCCAATCCAACAAACCAACCAACCTCTTTTAAATGGAATTCCAGAAGCTCTGACCCTAAGCTGGTTCCATTGCTTTACCTTTGTTATTTTTGTCACTGAAGCCTGTGTGGTTGCAAACTACTTAATTCAGTGGAGACGAGGAGGGTTGTCACCCTCTCAGTCAGTGCTGGAGTCAGCTGGAGTGCATGGCACTCTGTCTGGGGATGGATGAGGAGCTGAACAAAAGCTTATGGGTCAGGATTAAAGGAAGGGCAGGGACAGGGAACATTGTGGTGGGGGTCTGCTACAGGCCTCCTGACCAGCAAGACTGAGTGGATGAGGCCCTCTATAGACAGATAGGAGCAAACACATGTTTATAATCCCTGGTCCTTACAGGGAACTTCAACCACCCCCATCTCTCTTGTAGAGACAACAAAACAGGGCACAAGCAATACAGGAGATTCCTGGAATGTGTTGGTGACAACTTCTTTCTCCAAGTGATAGAGGAGCCAAAAAGGAGAGGTGCAATGCTGGACCTTGTTCTCACCAACAAGGAGGGGCTTGTGGGGAATGTGAATCCCAAGGACAGCCTTGGTTGCAGTGACCATAACATAGTGGAGTTCGAGATCCATAGGGCAGTGAAGACGGTGCACAGCAAGCTTGCTACCCTGGTCTTCAGGAGAGCAGACATTGGCATCTTGAGGGATCTGCTTGGTATTAATTTTTTTTAGTAATTGGTATTTTTGTTAAATTAATCTTCTGCCAGCTCTAGAAACCAGTGACAGCAGACAAAAAAATATAGCCTCTCCAAAATCCATTGTTTACTTGGAAATGTGTAATAAAAAACCTTAAATTATCTTCCTTACTCAAAATTCAGAAAAAAATGAATCTCTGCACTGATCCTGCAGAGAGAGTTGACACACATACTTTATCAATGACACTTTCAAAAGTAGAGATCATACCTTGGTTAAATTAGAAGTATATACAAAAAATCCCAGGAACAAACAAGATTATGTATCACACTTCCTTTCCTGTTTTCTCTTACTTTTCTGCAAAGATCTAGAAACTGTTATTCAGAGGTAAGATGACTCTAGAGTTTATTGCATTTTTTATGTGTAAAATGGAAGTGTTAAGTTCTGTTAAATCATTATTTGAGTGGCTGGGGAAGACTTGTGGATTTAGTTTTATCTCCTAGTTTGGTTTCTGACTCCGACACTTTGAAGTCAACAGAGACTCACATTTGTCAGCTGGAGCCTAGTCCTAGTGATGCACACATTTCTTACAGTTAAGCATTTCCAAATATCTACATTAAATGAGTATTACCATTCTAGATTTTTGGATGTCAAGCAAACACTTTGCTTGTATATCTTCCTTGTGTTTTGAAGTTCTGCTCTTCCTCAGGAGTGCAGAGTTAGTGTGGAGAGAAGTATGCCTTCCTATTCATTAATTTAATATTGGAAATATCCTTGAAGAACTCAATGGCATCCTTTATTACTATGATCTGAAGAAGGAATTTGACTTTTCTTGTCTTGCACTAGAAACTCGCTTCTATTGCATAACACTGTATTCTGTAGGACAAAACTCTCAGCTGCCTCTGTTTAAAATCCTCAATGTTGAATGAAATGTTCACAAACTCAAAGTTTAGTGCTTAATGCATTTGTTTAGAGAGTAGAACTCCTGTGTTAGAATCTCTTTCCCAAACAGGAAGAAGATGAGGGATTTTAAAATGCTAACACCTTTCAAGTTGTCACCCTAACCACTAGATATTGCGTAAAAAACAACACTAGGAAGTTATTTTCTGCTGTTCTTGTGCTAAATGGATAACCTTGCTTAAGGACCTTTCCACACATAAGAAGCAAGCCCAGGCAGATTGAGCTTTCTGTGTTCCTAAGAGGACCCAGGTCTTTAGTACTTGAAGACTAGATTAGATAATTCTCCATTCAGACTGATGGCTTCTGTAAGTTTTCTGTATATTGTTTGGAGAAACCTGAATATCTCCTTCGGGTCTGCAGACACTATTAAGTATTAGGATATCTAGAACTGAGGTGGTATAACACCTGAGTCATTGGTGCATTTAGTATTTACACTTAATCTTATGAGTCACTAATTATAAACCATGAATTTGAAGTACAGTTTGTGATTACTATGTTTCATCATGTCTAGTTGTTGTGGTAAAGACATTCAATTTGGTTCTCCTGAAGAGAATTAAGTATCCAGAAATACTGGAAAGCCCTTTAGAGATACTTATGATGGCGTTACATGGGTATAACTTCCTTCTGTTGTCCCTTAACAAAATAAAGGAATCTCTGTCTCTTTTGCATAAGATCATGCTACTTGCTAGGTTTGTAAACTCTTGAAATCTACACTGAATTTGAAGAACCTACAAAAACAAGGTACTGTTGTCCATTGTGCATTTGTAAAAAGTCTTGATTTGACTACTTGAAAAGTGAGATAGAGTAGTTGTAAAAAGCCCATTGATTCCTTTGATCATTTGCTGCTTGTTTTCTTTAACTCCAGTATGCTTAAGGAAATTTCTAAATGGGACATTTGGAACAGGAATAGAACCATAAACTAAGGAATAACAACTAAATTAATAACAGTGAATACATTAAATTGGTACAATTTGTTGCTTGTGAACCCAGAACATGCTTTTTATTTCAGAGTAAATACAGTAACACTCAGTCTCAAATTAGCCCAAATCCTTATATTAAAATGAAACTAGGAAAGCATTTGAATATTTAGCTATGGATAGAGCAGTGTCTGTCCACATCTGTAAAAGGAAAAGTTGAATCAGTAGTTCCATTTACAGTTTTAATACTAGTTAGAAATGGCATTATTCAGTGACCTGAAAACAAATGTGTATGACTTTTCTTTCATATGCAGTATATAATACCATGAATCTCATGAAAGAAAAATATTTCTAGCAAAGTTTCAGAAGAATTTTGTATAATCAGGATGACATCATCCTCATCAGATGGGGATTGAGAATTCTATTAGCTGGCTGACTCAATTTATTCAGCATAGTTCCTTCTGAACTTTCATCTGCAAATAACTGCAAGTAACTTCAATTTTTTTTCTTTGTTTACTTGTGTGCAAGTCTAGAAAGTCTGTATCACTTCCACACTGTTCTTTGAACTCTTTTCATACATTTGCCACTGAGTAATTATGCTATAAAAGCTGTGAAGGGTGATGACTCACCACGTTTAAATTTCAGGCACATAGTAAAACCTTCACCTCCTGCACAGTCAGGGTGGCTATGCTCCCTGCAGGCAAAACTACTTAAAAGAAACTCACTGAGGATAAAGCTACCCCACCAGAAGTATAGGCTGCAAAGACAGATAGCTCGGCTTACTTATGGGATACCTCACACATTATTCTAAGATGTCAGTAGCATTTCTATCAGTTGTTACAGAGTAAGGTAAGTCTCCTTCATAGATGCAACTTTATATTATTTTTATTTTTTCCTTGATTTCATAAAAACTCACCCAAATATTCTGAACATTTATACGAATTTGTGTGATGAGTTTAGGAACTGTTTTTCCACCACTTTGATGTTCTGTGGTGCACATCAAGATGGAAAACTTTGAAAATAATTTTGTTCACTATATATTTTCAGAAAGTTAAAATACATATCTCACCCCTTTCATGTTCAGTAATGAAACTATAAAAGAGAGCTGATACCAGAGACATCTCTTTTTAGGTTTGGTATTGTCCACTTCAGATAAAAGTGTTAATTCAGATTTTTCTTCTGACTTTACCTATAGGTTACGTTATGCTTTCTATTCAACTGGATCTTCACATATTTAAGACTCACTTTAACTGACTAAATTTTTTTTTTAATAGTTTATATGAATTTCAAAAAACCTAAAAGTTTCTGAAGAATGATAACTGCCCAGAATATTTTGAGTGTTTAATGATGCTTATGGATTTTTGCTTCACAAAATATGTCACTGTCAATAAATTGCATTGTATAGCTATTTTTGTTTGAACCTAAATATCTTACAATACAGCTTCTGCCTGTAACAAGCTTTAATTTCCCTGTAAAATGTCATTTCAGATACAAAGCCCAGGACAAACGAATCTAAATCTGTTGTGATAGGTATAGAACTACATATAATAAATTATTTTATTTTCCATTGAAAAATACAAACAAGTAGTGTCTGGAGCATTTCAAAGGCAGAGCACAAAAATACATTGAAATTATTTCAGAGAATAATTAATTCATTAAAACTTATGATATTCTGAGTAAATTTCACACAAATTCGATTAAGTCAAGGTTCAAAACAATCTAAATGAAAGGTTATGGCTACCATATGATCCAGTTTAAAAACACTTGAATACCAAGAATTTTATATATTTTTTGATTTTTTATTTTGATTAATGTGAATATCATCAAATTATTCAATTTTATGATTTACAAATAGCTAAAACATCAAAATGAACACCTGAAGCCTGATTTATAACAAAGAGACTAACAGTCTCCTGCCCCCTTAATCATGCTTAATTCTCAATACACTTTAAGTGTATTAAGTCTCTGTCTAGTGGCTTCACTTTTGGTAGTACTAAGTACTGATCATTCCATTGCATACTGAGCACTTGAAAATCTGGCCTTTTTATCTGTCTCACAATTGAGAGCTGAGTTGTTTTGAAAATCTGGCCCTTATGGGCCAAATCCTCAAAGCACTTGCTAATAACTACTCAAGAAAAAGCCCCTATTATTCTGGGACTTGAATTTTAAGACATTTACCACAGAAGAATCAGAATTTGGAATCACTAAGACAAATGTTTTTATTTAATTATTTTCACGTAGCAGAATGTATTTGAACTCCTCAGGATTACAGTAGGCTCGCAGTTCATGTATTTGGATTTTTTTTTAACACATTTAATGCACCTTTCTTTAGTTAATGCAACTAAACAAAAAAAAAATCATATTTGATTTTAAAAACAGCCAGTATGAAGTGAGAGCAGATAGTGCAAACATACCTAGTGCTTTCATAGAAGTGGTATGAACATTGCCTTCATTATGGTATTTGAAAGCAACTCCACAGAGGAGGAAGAACCTCATCCTGTCTCATTCCTCTGAGTGTCTGCTTGTCCCATTTGGTAGACCTGCAGCTGGTACATATCTCAGTACTTTTTTAACACATCATCTGCCAGGGAAAAAAGGGGAGAGCAGAAATAGTTCAGCAAGCAGCTGCTGGCAGAGAATGAAAGCTTTCATGCAGTGTGAATCAAGGATTATATTGTGAGGTTGGCAGCTGATACAAAGTTTGGATACAAGAATCTGTTATTTTAATCCATGAATTCTGAGAGTTGTTTGCATCAACCTAGACAGTGAATCCTAGTCACATTTAATCAGGTCAAATATTACACAGATTTAAAAAGAAAAGAAAAACATAAACATTTTTAATATGCTCAAAAGGAGGACCACTGCTGTTAACATCTTTTTAAAAAGACATTGAAGCACGGAATGGAATGGAATATACGTGCATGGAATCAGAAAGTATAAAATTTACCTTATATGAGAAAATCTGGTATATTGTGTTTGGTGCTTATATGTGATTGCTATTAAACGATTATGGACTGAACTCAAACTATCATCAAGCTTGTTTCTGTTTACAAGCTTCATGTCATTAGATGCCCAAGAGAAAACAGCAACACTTTGATCTACTCCTGGCATATCATCCATATAATTTATTTATATTGATCTATATAATCTGACTTTTTTTCTTTTTTTTTTGTCTTTTTTTTCTTCTTTTTTTTTTTTTTAAGACATTATCTCTCAGCTCAAATTCAGAACATTAGAGAATAATTGAATTCAAATTAAGGTAAACCAAATTCTTAAATAATAGCACAGACCATTTGTATCTACTCTCATAACAACAAATCCTTTTAAGGTCCCCAAAGCAAAATTAGTGCCATCGAGTATGCGCAGAGGGCAGAGGAGGGGTAGAGACTAATTCAAAGCAAATTAATCTGTAGTTCATTAGCAACACTAATGTTGCTTTTGGGAATGAGGAAATTAACAGGATTATAATTATAAGCAACAAGTGTCTTCATGAACATCTAATTGCTTGTGAGGGATGTTCAAGATACTATATAAGGCCATTAGGTAGGATTGTTGCCTGCCATAAATCAAGTTTTCAGCTCTGCAACAGATAGTCTTTATAATGCAATACCATTTCTGAAGAGACATTCAGTGACCAAAGAATTCACAGGTGTCAGCAGGCTGGATGAATTGTAATAAGAAATGAATTAAAGCAAAATTTCTTTCTTTATGTTCTTAGATTAGACATCCTACCCTACAGCTATAGCCAGACCACTATCCGCTGACTCCTCTGGTTAGACGCTGAAGGAAGAGATTCAAAAAGAGGACCTTGTGCATCAGGCTGTCTGGTCACTGTCAGGGATTGTATGTGTTTACATAAATGCAAGCAGTGATGTGAAAGAAGAGAGGCAAGACGATTGCCAGTAAGTCACTTTCTTTAGTCATAGCAAAGAGATCGGCTGCCAGGGGAATTAACTTAGATGTTGACTCCCATGGCGGCTTGTTAGGTTATAAAGCACACATTCTGCAAAAACCTTGAATAACAAACAAGCCTGACAGGCAGAAATCATTATGATTATGAGTTGCTGCCCTAACCAGTCTCTTTTAGGAGGATCACTTGATGGGATACTATAAAGAGCAAGAAAGGGATTTAGGAGAGCTACATTGTCTAGAAACTGACTGAATCTTTTTTACAGGGGAAAAATTTCTACACTCAAAACTCTTCAAAGCCTTTTCTGGTTTTAGTATGTTACATGCTGTATTTTGGATTTTGATTCCAAACAGTTTTGTGGATGCTGCAGATCAGATGTTCGCAAAACTTGCTTGATACAAATTTCATGAATGTAAAATCCATTGATTGCAGAAAGCCTTACATGAAAGACTTGAAAGAGAAACATTTCTACATGCATTTTATGCCTGTTCTAAATCTGATTTTCACTTTCTGCTCGTTTTTATAGTTTGTCAGTTTAAAGGCCTGCATCAATAATTCAGCCATTTGCAAGGTGACAGGAGTGACACACAAATACACAAATAGATAAAAGTTTCTGCAGCTACATAGATCTAGATTAATGACTCCTATGTTTCTTATAAATGTGCTCTTGACAAGATTTCCAGACAAGAGCAAATATAAAATATTCTGGTTTTAAAAACCATAGAAACATAAAGAAGATGACATTGAAATTACTTCTAAAATTTAAATATTTAGATATTCTTTTCTGCTTTTCTTTGAACTGTATCCATAGGGACTACAGAGGATGGGGACACAAAAACAGCAAGTGTGAACTACCTTCTCCTGGCTTAGCTTCCAATGCCATTGAACCAGTTCCTGAAATATTCTCAGGCAAATTTCCCCTAGACTTTAACAGTGTTTTACCTGACTAAGGGCTAAGCAGGCATTGAGAGCTTTCTGTTTCAGAGAACTGAGCTGAAGTGGCAAGTAGAGACTGCTGAGAAGTAATGGACCCTTTCTAAATGTGAATTATGTAAGTGGATATTACAAAATTAAGCCAATCCCAGTGAAGGGGCACTGTTATCTCCAATATCCTCTGAAATCATATATTTTAACATGTGTATTCTATGTTGCATAGAGCAGCTTACCCAAGATGTGTTAACTTTATATACTGTGAAGTTCTTTCTGGTTCCCCTTTTTTCCAAGGAAAAAAATTTGTAAGATCTGGTATGACATTTAGACTATGAAGTTAAGTTATGTAGATGAAGGAAATACTTCCCTCATCTTATTTCAATAAAAATATATAGATATAGTAATATCTGCCAAGATATATTGTTAAAAAACAGTAGTTCCTAAAATCCCCACTGCTTATATAGAGCACTGTGGTACCATCAGTTTAAAAATCCTCTTGATTCATTAAGGCTGAGAAGACCTAGAAGTACGTCTGCTTGGGGAGGTATTTTATTTTATTGGCGTTTGTAACTGAATCACCTTAAGACTATCTGGTGATTTTATTATTTAAGGGAACTTCTCACTTTGTTTATAGCTTTAATACGCTTTATGTATTGTCACTATTTCCCTTTAATCATCTTTGAACTAGATACTATGAAATTAGCAAGAGCATTCAAGTTCTTACAGATACTTATGCCAAAATAGACAGCTGGAGATTGATTCCAGAAGTAATTCCTAAGCAATCAAAACCTGTTCCCTTCAACAAAGTTTTCTGTCATAGCTCTCTATGTTTAGGTTTGAACAGTAGGTTTTCTCTCTTTTTAGCTCAACAAAATAGATTACTTTGCAGGCATAACTGGCTTGTGCATGGCTGAGAGAAAAATACGTCTGATGCCTTGTAAATAACAGCAATGAGATTTGTTTATAAGATTGAGAGAACTTTCAAATTGCAGCTTAACTCTCAGATTCATGACAAATCCATCTTTAGTTGCCTGGAATATTAGTTTGATGAAACAAAACATTTCACTACTTTAGAATCTAATTGTGTTTTTGTCCTGGTTTCAGCTACAGCAGTCATTTTTTCTCCTTCTTAGTAGCTGGTGCAGTGCTGTGTTTTTGACTTTCAGTCTGGGAACAATGCTGATAACACCGATGTTTTTAGTTGTTGCTAAGTAATGTTTACTCTGACCAAGGACTTTCTCAGTCTCATGCTTTGCCAGAGAGGAGGGGAAGCCAGGAGGAAGCAGAGGCAGGACACCTGACCCAAACTGGCCAAAGGGCTATTCCATACCACAGCACGTCATGCCCAGTATATAAACTGGGGGGAGTTACCCGGAAGGCCCAGATCGCTGCTCGGGTCGGGCTGGGTATCGGTCGGCGGGTGGTGAGCGGTTGTGTCCTCTCCCCTTGTTATTCCTCTTATCATTATTATTGGTAGCAGTAGTGGTTTGTATTATACCTTAGTTACTGGAGAGCTGTTATCTCAACTCGTGGGAGTTACATTCCTTCGATTCTCCTCCCCATCCCTCCGGGAGCGGGGGGAGGAAGAAAAAGGGGGGGGAGTGAGCGAGCGGCTGCGTGGTTCCAAGTTGCCAGCTGGGTTTAAACCACGACAGTTTTCCTTTGAGAAAAGAATGAATTAGCTCAGTAATAATTCACTAAAAAAATAAATTGCCAGCGAAGATATTTATAATCTATTTTTTGCTCAAGTACACACTAACTTTTTGCCCTGTTTGTCTGAAAATGAAGATAACAAATTACACAACTAGTCTGTATTCCCAATTTGAAACTAAATGTATAGATCATTGAGAAAACTGCAGTATATTAAGATTTTTGAAAACATCAGCCCTTCTTCATATCACAATCTGTTAATATATATTCAAATACAAGTATTTATTTTTAAAAATGTTGTAACAAAATCATAACCCACAGGCTAAATGTCATACTAGGGATATATAAAAAGGGATATAAATTATAAACATTATTAACAAGCTTTTAATATACAACTGAATATGAAAAAACATACCTGGTTTATAGTTTTGCATACTGTGTCTGTGCATGAAATTTGGCTAAATATGGAGAAATCACTAGAGAGAAAACCTGCTTATACACATTGTATGTCAAAGGAATTAAGTTAGGCACAATTTTCTTGAAATATTGAATATACAAGTTCAAAAATTAGAGGACTGATATTTTGTTTTGATAATGATTTGATGTTTTGATAATGATTTGATATTTTGATTTTGCATGAGAAAAAAATGACATCTGTAACTTGTTTCTTTTAAGTCATGGTTTGTATTACTACAACATTAGACAGTTATCAAAAAGAAATATTAAAATAACTGATTGGTGGTTTGCTTGCCCAAAATATGCTGTCTGTTGTCAATAATTTTGTAATAAAATAAAATTGCTATTTTTGGTTCTTGTTTAGAACACTCAATCATGTGTTGGGCAAAAGCAACAGCATTTTTTCCAATGGCAAGTTCAAAGACATCAGGAAAAATTTCTGCTAGACTTTTGAGTATGTTCAGAAAAATAGCCTAAATAAATTATAGTGTGAAAGAAAAAGAACAGAAATGATGATACACTTAGCAACAGCAGAAGTTGTTTAGGTTTGTTGCACTTCTTATCACGTTGTGTTAATACAACTGTAAGTATGATGAGCTGAAAGTAGCTCATTTTCTATGCCTAGGTTAAGTGGTTCCCTAAGTACAATGAGCAACTATCATTTCAATATGTGCAAATGCACATGGTCATAGAAATGGATATATCGCTCTGGAACAGCGGACATTTAAGAATCACCATTAGAATGGTGAAATGTCAGGGGCCACTGATTTCAAAATGGCCTTTCCTTTAAAACTTTTACATTGCTTACTTCTCAGATACTGAGTTATAGAGGTAGTCCCATCCACATTCACCTATAACCTCAGAGTATTATAACCTTAGATAGTTTTGCAAGTGCTTCAGCTCTGCTCCATTTAATATCCATCATTACTAATTTTTTATGCTATGCTCTCCAAGTAGGATAAAGTACTTTTGAGTCCAGGATATTTTTGCTCTGTGACAGACTGAAAGATGTTCACCTTTCCCAGTTTCAAGCATGTGGCAAAAGTCACTAAAAGTCATACTACTCTAGACTTATTCTGCTTGACCAAGGGAGCACTGCAGAAGAGAAAAAATACAAAAATTCAGATTAGAAAAGTAAAATATGTAGCACTCTTTGTATCAAGTAGGCTCTCTGGCTAATAACATTCCTATTACTTACAGCTCATTTGCTCAGAGAGAATAAGGAACACTTCCATCAGACAGTCAGCTGAATCAGACTGCAGCTTTTGGGGAAAAAGAACTTCAAGACTGGCTTTAAATCAGCTTCATTTTCCAAAAGACTTAAATGCCTCATTCTAGAAATAGCTTTAACAATCAATATATGAATCTGAAAGTTAACTATACAGATTTATAGTGTAAATATATAGTTCATCTATGTTTTTGCTTTGTTTTTATTTTTTGTTTGCTTTGATGGCCAACATGTAACCAAATTGCACGGCTAGCTAAACATTCAAGACATTGTGAGAACTTCACCTCAAAACCACTATGATTCTTTTTTCTCTAGAAACAGCTTTTTTTCAGTTTAAGACTCTAAGATTTCTAAACAACCAGAACTGAACTGTTCATCTTCAAACAGTGTCAATCTATCTGTCAGGATCCTCAGCTCATACCAAAACTCAACAAGCGTTGGGATCTGGTTTCATTACCAATGTTTTACAAACCATAAAGATTAATTATTCCTTATTCCTCTCCCATTGTATGACAAAGCTTGAATAGCTATGAACCTTAGATGTCCTTCAGAGTCCTCCACTCTCTAATCATACTGTACTTGTGTTGATTGTTAACATGATCTGACCTCTCATAAAACCTAAATAATTTTGATTCAATGATCTTCCTTTGACTTGCCTGTCATATAGGTCTGGAAGACAATACACTCACTGGAATTTTTGATATGGTGGCAATTTTTATGGAGAGGATTATCTTGTGAGAAAGGTGATATTTAACAACATGCATTGATTGACAGTCTTCACCTTAGGGGAAAGCCAAAACATGTCACTAGTGACTTGCTATATTCCTGCCCCATAAAATATCACCAAAATTAAATTTCTTGTAATAAAGATATGAGTGAAAGGATGTTTTACAGTGCAAATATATAATCTATATTCTTTCCATTTTTATTAAATTTCTATTTTCAAATATAAAATAAATGTCTTTTTTTTCAGTTTCATAATTTGTCAATGTTTCATTTATCTTTATTTAAAACCTATTTTTTCTTATCTTGCCCTTTAAAAAAAAAAATGACCCAGATGTAATAGACTGAGAATTACAGCTTCATAGAATCGTAGAATAGTTTGGGCTGGAAAGGACCTTAAGATCATCTAGTTCCAACCCCCTGTCATGAGCAGGGACACCATGCACTAAACTATGCTGCCCAAGGCTCTGTCCAACCTGGCCTTGAACACCGCCAGGGTTGGAGCATTCGAAGCTTACACTGAATCAACTAATTGCAATTTGAAGACAATTATATCCACCATCTTAAAATATCCCATCTTCAGTCACAGGTGTTCCGACTGTGCAGAAAGGTTTTACTCTGTTTTTTTTTTAAAGAACACATACTTTATTTCAATATGACTTCCAATTAATTTGTCAGCCAGCAACATTCATCAGAAAACAATAGACAAAGTCTTTTTAATCTTGTCATTGTTTCTATATTGTTCTGGAGTTCATCCATGCCATTTTCCATCTATTTTCCTATCAATTACTTAGCAATACATATTTTGAAAAGAATGCATGCCAGTAGTACTGGAACATGTATGTTCTCTTTGCCATTAAGCCTTTGGTTTCCTGTTAAGGTGATGCTTGCAATGCACCCCACACAGTGAATCGATCTGGATAGGCCAGTGCTTATGCACAGGTCAATGTGAGATTGTAGCATTACGATTTTTTTATTCATTAACTGTCCAGCAAGATGCTTTTCAGCAGCTTTGAACACAAAGAATCATTAGAGGCAAGTAAAGTTTCTAGCAGCCGCAGACTCCTTGCTATCTGAACAGGACTGAAAAACTCATTGAAAATTTACTACTTTAAAGTTTTAAAGAGGTTTTATTTTGCATGGCTTAGAAGAGGTAAGCAATAATTCTCTGACCACTCAATCTTTTCTTTTTTTCTTTTTCAGCACAGAATCTAGAGAAATTACTACAGCTGTGGTCTCTGTCTTTCTGATTTTCTTCAAGTAGTAGACACTTATCCACTCAAGTTGAAGAAAACACATTCTCCTTAATTACTTTTTAGCTGGCCAGTTTTTATTCATCTTTCTCCAATGCAAAGAACTATTTTAGGTTAGTGTTACCTAGAGTGCCCATCTCATAATAACTTAGTCACACCTTTCATTCGAGGGATAATTTAGGTGGGCTTTCCCGTCTGCTTGAATACTTGATGGCCATTGATCAAATATGTATTTTATTTCTTGTTCTTTACTTATTCCTCCAATCTGAGGAACATAGAGATTTTTCTTAATTAAATTCAATATGTCCCTCCTCCTCATCTTTGTATTCCTGCAGGAAATATTACCATTATATTCTTACTGAGGTCTTTTATTTTTCCAGACCTTACCTTTTCTTTACTATTCTTTCGCTCTGCTGAGCTGTTTCTGTGCTGTATGATGTACTTGCATTCATCTGATAGATTCTAATATAGGATATTATTTCAAATTGTCTACATTCTTGACAAATCTTGTTAGCATCTCTTGTGGGTCAGGAATATGAGTTACAAGTTTTTATGTATGTGTATATATATATAAATGTGTATGTATATACATTGATGTGAAGTACATTGGGTAAATCAAATCATTTACTGAAGTATAATAAAACATAACGACTGTTTTCAGAAATGTAGAAGACAAACAATCAAGTGCTGCTTTAAAGACATGATTGTTTTCTAAGAAATAAATGTACTTATCTCAATCTCATATCTTGAACAACAGGAATGTGTTTTTCTTTGGTCCCACTTTCTTCATTTGCTTCCCTTGTGACCACTGTCTCTTAACTTACAGTCCAAAATTCCGAATTATAGATTCTTAGCAAACATTTTATGAAGAACACAGACAGACATAAAAGTACATATTTCCAAACATAACATTTAAAACACCCTTATAATATGTTAAGCTAGACAGAAGTAAAGAAACCCACATTCCAAAATCTGAGTTAATACACACGGAGATAGTAAATATGTTATCTTCACTAATATTCATGGGCTTGTCACATCAGCAGAAGATTGATCTAAGAATTTCTTAAACTAGTTTGGCTCTAACGTGTAATTAAATAAACCCCTAAAATCTAGGCATGCAACAAATATGGAATTCATGCATAAGATGAATGAAAAAGATTAAAAGTATCTATTAAAAATTCAGCAAAAACAAATCAAGATTTCACTAAATTTTTAAAAAGGAATTTTTTGCATCATTATTAAAGCTTATGCCCAACATACATGTCAAAAATTCACCTCAGGACAGAATGGAAGCTTTGTTCTTTGTTTAGTTGCCTAACTACTGCAATTCATGTGTGTCCCACTTATAGTTAGCTACTTCTTGAGTTTAAGACGCTTTCATGCAATCCATTATTTTGATGATAATGTAAATTCTCCAGCAAATGCTGAGAATTCTAGCTGTGTTTTATCAGCTACTTCAATATCAAAAGTTTCTAATAAATGAGAGTGAAAAGTAGTTTGTATATTGTTTTGAAATATTCACCTCCTGCAAAATAATACAGGAACAAGTTGAATCCACACTCTAGGCACTATGACTCAAGAAGTTCAGAAGAAAAGAATATCAAGTAAGTATCAAAGAAAAAATATTTATCTGGTTCAGTAAACATTTTATTTCTAATCCAGAATGACATGCATTCCCTCAATTAAAGCTTTTTGCTTTAACAAAAGATATTGCATATTACCAAGTGGGCTGTTGCTAGGATCCCAGAATAAACCAAATGCAACCAGCATTCATGAAAATCATATAAAAGAGGTTCTACTAGAGCTTAACACAAGATGAATGGAGGATAATCAAATAGTCTCAGCCCACATAAAACAAGAGGAAAAAAACCAAGAAAAGTCAGTTTTCATTTTAGTGTTGCTGACAAATAATAAGCATTCTTTTCTAGTGTGAATTATAGAGTAGAAAAATAATTGCAGTTTTAACTCAAATATGTGAAGTCTATAACAATTTTGAAACTAAAAATTAATATTTCTCAAAATGAATTTTATTTTTAGAAATATAATTTTGAAAATTCTGGCTATTCAGCTTCCTGAAGCTGCCTGTATTTTATATCATATATTGACAGATTTTCTGTCATCAGCAAGAAAAAGAGATTTGCAGGAATAATTATGAGTCCCATTTTAGTAATGTTGTCCTGTTTTCTTTCAGTATTTTGGTAAAACATCAGTTTTTAATGGCTAAATCCATAATAGACTGTCTAAGCAATTAAAAGTGCAATGTTTTGTGTGCTCCTTTTCTTGTATTTTTGTCTCTATTCTAATTAATAATGCAATACATCTAAAAATTTTAGATTTGACTGCTCACTTGTCTTTTCCTCCTTTGTAGATTCTGTGGTTGTTATTTTGTGTATAAATTTAAGGTAAATTCTGTTAGAAACAAAATACATTATTCCTCACAGATTTCCAAGCATTCTTATGCCTATTTTACAGCTAGGGAATCAAATTCCAGGAATATATAGACTGCAGACATCACAGAATCATAGAATGGTTAGGGCTGGAAGGGACCTTAAAGATCATCTGGTTCCAATCCTCCTGCCATGGGCAGGGACACCTTTCACTAGACCAGGTTGCTCCAAGCTCCATCCAACCTGGCCTTGAACACTTCCAGGAATGGGGCAGCCACAGCTTCTCTGGGCAACCTGTTCCAGTGCCTCACCACCCTGATAGTAACAAATTTCTTCCCAACATCTAATCTAAATCATACCTTCTTTTGTTTAAAACCATACTCCCTTGTTTTATCACTACATGCCCTTATAGAAAGCCCCTCTCCAGATTTCTTGTAGGCCTCTTTAGGCATTCAAAGGCTGCCTCCTCCAAGGTCTCCTCCAAGCCTTCTGTTCTCCAGGCTGACCAAACCCAGCTGGTCTTCACAGGAGAGGCGCTCCAGCTCTGTGATTATCTTTGTGGCCCTGACCTAGACTTGCTCAAGCAGGTCCATGTTCCTATTGTGCTGACAACCCCAGAGGTGAAAACAGTACTTCAGGTGGCATCTCACAAGAGCAGAGAGGGAGAATCAGCTCCCTCCAACTACTAGCCACACTTTGACACAGCCTTTGTTGTACTGGCTTCCTGGGCTGCAAGCACGCGTTGCTGGCTCATATTGCGCTTCTCATCAACAAACACCCCAAGTCCTTCTCCTCAGGGCTGCTCTCAATTCAGCTTTTGTCTGCTTCATACCTAAATTGTTCCTCTTTCTGGTCTTTTGGATTTGTACTATGTGTTCATTTTGATGTTTTCAAACAATAGTTTGGTCACTTATGTTTTACATTCATTGTTTTGCTTTCTTATATTTGAATATGCGAATCTTCAAATACAAGGATGTCGTGGTTTAAGCCCAGCCGGCAA